>NC_069499.1:976178618-976288618 GCF_027579735.1 Bombina bombina | reverse complement strand
TGCTATTGCTGGGTTGGACTGGAGCATTTGTGAGACTCACATGACATGTTAAGGAAACCATTTCAGACTTTTTATGTTGTTGTTTGTGTTTTGATAAAAAAATTGCAGCCTCTTGCAATTTAGATATTGCGTTGCCTCATAACGCAATTAATTGCACAGCCCTAATATATCTATATATCTATATATATCTATATATATCTATAACCAAAGAGAAAGCGCACCCCAAAGGTCTTCTTATAAGCAATTTTGTCACGTTATTATGTAAAAACATCCCTCACCACACCCACAAATCAGTTTAACGAATAGCCAAGAAGTGGGGTGATAAGAAAAAAGTACAAAAGCATAAAAAATAAGGAATTGGAATAATTGTGCTTTATACAAAAAAATCATAACCACCACAAAAAAAGGGTGGGCCTCATGGACTCTTGCTAATATGAAAGAAATGAATTTATCAGGTAAGTTCTTACATAAATAATGTTTTCTTTTATGTAATTAGCAAGAGTCCATGAGCTAGTGATGTATGGGATAATAAATACCCAAGATGTGGAACTTCCACGCAAGAGTCACTAGAGAGGGAGGGATAAAATAAAGACAGCCAATTCCGCTGAAAAAATAATCCACACCCCAAAATAAAGTTTAAATCTTATAATGAAAAAAACTGAAATTATAAGCAGAAGAATCAAACTGAAACAGCTGCCTGAAGTACTTTTCTACCAAAAACTGCTTCAGAAGAAGAAAACACATCAAAATGGTAGAATTTAGTAAAAGTATGCAAAGAAGACCAAGTGGCTGCTTTGCAAATCTGATCAACCGAAGCTTCATTCCTAAACGCCCAGGAAGTAGAAACTGACCTAGTAGAATGAGCTGTAATCCTTCGAGGCGGAGTTTTACCCGACTCGACATAAGCATGATGAATCAAAGATTTTAACCAAGATGCCAAAGAAATGGCAGAGGCCTTCTGACCTTTCCTGGAACCGGAAAAGATAACAAATAGACTAGAAGTCTTTCGGAAATCTTTAGTAGCTTCAACATAATATTTAAAAGCTCTAACTACATCCAAAGAATGCAACGATCTTTCCTTAGAATTCTTAGGATTAGGACACAATGAAGGAACCACAATTTCTCTACTAATGTTGTTAGAGTTCACAACTTTAGGTAAAAATTTAAATGAAGTTCGCAACACCGCCTTATCCTGATGAAAAATCAGAAAAGGAGATTCACAAGAAAGAGCAGATAACTCTGAAACTCTTCTAGCAGAAGAGATGGCCAAAAGGAACAGGACTTTCCAAGAAAGTAATTTAATGTCCAGAGAATGCATAGGTTCAAACGGAGGAGCTTGTAAAGCCCCCAGAACCAAATTCAAACTCCAAGGAGGAGAGATTGACTTAATGACAGGTTTGATACGAACCAAAGCCTGAACAAAACAATGAATATCAGGAAGATTAGCTATCTTTCTGTGAAACAACACAGAAAGAGCAGAAATTTGTCCTTTCAAAGAACTTGCAGACAAACCTTTATCCAGACCATCCTGAAGAAATTGTAAAATTCTAGGAATTCTAAAAGAATGCCAGGAAAAATGATGAGAAGAGCACCAAGAAATGTAAGTCTTCCAGACTCGATAATATATCTTCCTAGACACAGATTTACGAGCCTGTAACATAGTATTAATTACAGAGTCAGAGAAACCTCTATGACTGAGAATCAAGCGTTCAATCTCCATACCTTCAAATTTAATGATTTGAGATCCTGATGGAAAAAGGGCCTTGAGATAGAAGGTCTGGTCTTAACGGAAGAGTCCAAGGTTGGCAAGTAGCCATCCGAACAAGATCCGCATACCAAAACCTGTGAGGCCATGCTGGAGCCACCAGCAGAACAAACGAACGCTCCTTTAGAATCTTGGAGATCACTCTTGGAAGAAGAACCAGAGGCGGAAAGATATAAGCAGGATGATACTTCCAAGGAAGTGACAACGCATCCACTGCCTCCGACTGTGGATCCCTGGATCTGGACAGATACATGGGAAGTTTCTTGTTTAGATGAGAAGCCATCAGATCTATTTCTGGAAGACTGCAGATTTGAACAATCTGAAGAAACACCTCTGGGTGAAGAGACCATTCGCCCGGATGTAACGTCTGGCGACTGAGATAATCCGCTTCCCAATTGTCTACACCTGGGATGTGAACCGCAGAAATTAGACAGGAGCTGGATTCCGCCCAAGCAAGTATCCGAGATACTTCTTTCATAGCCAGAGGACTGTGAGTCCCCCCCTTGATGATTGACAGATGCCACGGTTGTGACATTGTCCGTCTGAAAACAAATGAACGATTTTTTCTTCAGAAGAGGCCACCACTGAAGAGCTCTGAAAATCGCACGGAGTTCCAAAATGTTGATAGGTAATCTCGCCTCCCGAGATTCTCAAACCCCCTGCGCTGTCAGAGACCCCCATACAGCTCCCCAACCTGTCAGACTCGCATCTGTTGAGATCACAGTCCAGGTTGGAAGAACAAAAGAAGCCCCTTGAACTAAACGATGGTGATCTGTCCACCACGTCAGAGAGTGTCGTACAATCGGATTTAAAGATATTAACTGTGATATCTTTGTATAATCCCTGCACCACTGGTTCAGCATACAAAGCTGAAGAGGTCGCATGTGAAAACGAGCAAAGGGGATCGCGTCCGATGCAGCAGTCATAAGACCTAGAATTTCCATGCATAAGGCTACCGAAGGGAATGATTGAGACTGAAGGTTTCGACAAGCTGAAACCAATTTCAGACGTCTCTTGTCCGTCAGAGACAAAGTCATGGACACTGAATCTATTTGGAAACCTAAAAAGGTTACCTTTGTCTGAGGAATCAATGAACTCTTTGGTAAATTGATCCTCCAACCATGTTCTTGAAGAAATGACACAAGTCGATTCGTATGAAATTCTGCTAAATGTGAAGACTGAGCAAGTACCAAGATATCGTCCAAATAAGGAAATACCCCAATACCCTGTTCTCTGATTACAGATAGCAGGGCACCGAGAACCTTTGAAAAAATCCTTGGAGCTGTTGCTAGGCCGAACGGCAGAGCCACAAATTGGTAATGCTTGTCTAGAAAAGAGAATCTCAGAAACTGATAATGATCTGGATGAATCGGAATATGCAGATATGCATCCTGTAAATCTATTGTGGACATATAATGCCCTTGCTGAACAAAAGGCAGAATAGTCCTTATAGTTACCATTTTGAATGTTGGTATCCTTACATAACGATTCAATATTTTTAAATCCAGAACTGGTCTGAAGGAATTCTCCTTCTTTGGTACAATGAATAGATTGGAGTAAAACCCCAGACCCTGTTCCAGAACTGGAACTGGCACAATTACTCCAGCCAACTCTAGATCTGAAACACATTTCAGAAATGCTTGAGCCTTCACTGGATTTATTGGAATGCGAGAAAGAAAAAATCTTCTTGCAGGAGGCCTTACCTTGAAACCTATTCTGTACCCTTGTGAAACAATGTTCTGAATCCAAAGACTGTGAATCGAATTGATCCAAATTTCTTTGAAAAATCGTAATCTGCCCCCTACCAGCTGTGCTGGAATGAGGGCCGCACCTTCATGTGGACTTGGGAGCTGGCTTTTGCTTTCTAAAAGGCTTGGATTTATTCCAAACTGGAGATGGTTTCCAAACTGATACTGTTCCTTTAGGGGAAGGATCAGGTTTCTGTTCCTTATTCTGACGAAAGGAACGAAAACGATTGGCAGCCCTATATTTACCTTTAGATTTTTTATCCTGAGGTAAAAAAGTTCCTTTCCCCCCAGTAACAGTTGAAATAATAGAATCCAACTGGGAACCAAACAATTTATTACCTTGGAAAGAAAGGGAAAGCAAAGTTGACTTAGAAGACATATCTGCATTCCAAGTTTTAAACCATAAAGCTCTTCTAGCTAAAATAGCTAAAGACATATACCTGACATCAACTCTAATGATATCAAAGATGGCATCACAAATAAAGTTATTAGCATGTTGAAGAAGTTTAACAATGCTATGAGTATTATGATCTGACACTTGTTGTGCCAAAGCCTCCAACCAAAAAGTGGAAGCTGCCACAACATCAGCCAAAGAAATAGCAGGTCTAAGAAGATTACCTGAACATAAATAAGCTTTTCTTAGAAAGGAATCAATTTTCCTATCTAAAGGATCCTTAAAGGAAGTACTCTCTGCCGTAGGAATAGTAGTACGTTTAGCGAGAGTAGAGATAGCCCCATCAACTTTAGGGATTTTGTCCCAAAACTCTAATCTGTCAGATGGCACAGGATACAATTTCTTAAACCTTTTAGAAGGAGTAAATGAATTACCCAGATTATTCCATTCCCTAGAAATTACTTCAGAAATAGCATCAGGGACAGGAAAAACTTCCGGAATAACTGTAGGAGGTTTAAAAACCGAATTTAAACGCTTAGTAGATTTAGTATCAAGAGGACTAGATTCCTCCATCTCTAATGCGATTAAAACTTCTTTAAGTAAAGAACGAATAAATTCCATTTAACATAAATATGAAGATTTATCAGTGTCAATATCTGAGACAGAATCCTCTGAACCAGAAAAATCATCATCAGAAACAGACAAATCAGAATGATGATGTTCATTTAAAAATTCATCTGAAAAATGAGAAGTTTTAAAAGACCTTTTACGTTAACTGGAAGGAGGAATAACAGACATAGCCTTCCTAATAGATTTAGAAACAAAATCTCTTATATTAACAGGAACATCCTGAGTATTAGATGTTGATGGAACAGCAACAGTTAATGGTATATTACTAATGGAAATACTGTCTGCATTAGCAAGCTTAACATGACATTCATCACAAACTACAGCCGGAGGGACAGATACCACAAGTTTACAGCAGATACAGTTAACTTTGGTGGAACCAGCATCAGGCAGCGTTTTTCCAGAAGTAGCTTCTGATCCAGGGTCAATCTGAGACATCTTGCAATATGTAAGAGAAAAAACAACATATAAAGCAAAATCTATCAAATTCCTTAAAAGGCAGTTTCAGGAATGGGAAAAAATGCCAATGAACAAGCCTCTAGCAACCAGAAGCAAATGAAAAAAGAGACTTAAATAATGTGAGAAAAAAGGTGGAGACATAAATGACGCCCACATTTTTTGGCGCCAAAAAAGCCGCCCACATTATTGGCGCCCAAAAGCTTTTGGCGCCAAGAATGACGCCACATCTGGTAACGCCGACATTTTTGGCGCAAAACGTCAAAAAAATGACGCAAACACGAACAACTTCCAGCGACAAGTATGACGCCGGAAATGACATAGAAAATTTTTTTTGCGCCAAAAAAGTCTGCGCCAAGAATGACGCAATAAAATGAAGCATTTTCAGCCCCCGCGAGCCTAACAGCCCACAGAGAAAAAAGTCAATTTTTTAAGGTAAGAAAAAATGTTTTAATTCATATGCATTATCCCAAATAATGAAACTGACTGTCTGAAATAAGGAATATTGAACATCCTGAATCAAGGCAAATAAATGTTTAAACACAAATATTTAGAACCTTATATAAAAGTGCCCAACCATAGCTTAGAGTGTCACAAAAAATAAAGCTTACTGACCCCAGGACAATCATCTACATGTAGTAGAAAGCCAAACCAGTACTGAAACGAGAATCAGTAGAGGAAATGGTATATAAGAGTATATCGTCAATCTGAAAAGGGAGGTAAGAGATTAATCTCTACGACCGATAACAGAGAACCTATGAAATAGATCCCATAGAAGGAGACCATTGAATTCAAATAGGCAATACTCTCTTCACATCCCTCTGACATTCACTGCACACTGAGAGGAAAACCGGGCTCCAACCTGCTGCGAAGCGCATATTAACGAAGAATCTAGCACAAACTTACTTCACCACCTCCATGGAAGGCAAAGTTTGTAAAACTGATTTGTGGGTGTGGTGAGGGGTGTATTTATAGGCATTTTGAGGTTTGGGAAACTTTGCCCCTCCTGGTAGGAATGTATATCCCATACGTCACTAGCTCATGGACTCTTGCTAATTACATGAAAGAAATATATATTTAAAAATAAACTATTCGAATGTATAATACTCATAGCTACCTTCGGGTTAGCACAGTAGGTTTAACTCCTGTTGGGTTGGTACTGGGGTTTAGTTTTTTTCAGTTTGCACTCTCCATTGAAGTCTATAGGGAGAAGAAGGTTTCCCTTGTACGCAAAAAATTACTTTCAACTTGTAACCTGTGTGAGTAAAAAGTTTAATTTCAGCGGTATTAGCGCTCAAGTGGGAGAGCTAAATACTGCTCCACTTGTAATCTAGCCCTATGTGTTTAACCCCTGTTATATTAAAATAATTAAAATATGAATACATCTAGGTTTCAGCCTTCAGCTTTTACCTTAAAGTGATGGTAAATCCTAGCGTTTTAGAAACGCTAGGATTTACCAGAGCTACAAATAAAGGGAACTTTCAGTCACAAAGTATAAAAGACTTCATGCTATTCCTTTATTTGCCTGCAGCGAATGACATGCTGAGTGCCTCATGCCTCCCATGGCAGAACACTATTTTTTCTTCAATGAGGTGATGTTTTCACCTCTTAGACAATAACCGTGTGGGTCAGTTGGCATTGTGCTGTATGGCTAGCACACTATTGGTTAACAGCACCTCATTCATAAAATAGCGTTCTGCCGTGTGTTGCCTGAGTCGCACAGAGCGGCAAATAATGAAACTTCCAACATGAAGTATTTTATACTTCATGACGGAAAGTCCCCTTTATTTGCAGCACTGGTAAATCTTAGTTTTTAAAAAAAGAATGTTGGCTGCACGCACAGCCAAAAGAATCCACCTGGATGCAGCAAAGCTGCATCCCGGTGGATTCCGAAAATGGCAGGGTGGTGAAAGAATCCACCGCAGAAAAAAATAAACAAAATGATCAAAAACAAATTGATAAGCCTGCCCAGAGGGTAGTCTATGTGTGAAAAATGTAATCCCCCAAGCTACAAAAAATACAGAAAAAAAATAAACAACACTATCCAAAATAAAAAAATTAAACCTAATCCGTATGAAAATAAAAAAGCCCCCCAAAATAAAAACACCCCCTAATATAAGAATAAACTACCAATAGCCCTTAAAAGGGCTTTATGTAGGGCAATGCCCTAAAGAAATCAGCTATTTTACATTAAAAATAAACAAAGTCCCCCCTAACAGTTAAACCCCACAAAATAAAAAAACTAACACTAATAAATCTAAACTACCCATTGCCCCTAAAGGGGCATTTGTATGGGCATTGCCCTTAAAAGGGCATTCGGCTCTTTTTCACTGCCCTTAAAAGGGCATTCAGCTCTTTTGCAAATTGCCCAATAAACCCTAATCTAAAAAAACAAAAAAAAAAAAATTAAAAAAACGAACTAACACTAAATATACCAAATAGGTACTCACTGTTTCAGAAGTCCGGCGGAGAAGGTCTTCTTCCAGGCGGGTGCATCATCTTCATCCACAGCGAAGGAGGCGCGGAGCGGAGGTCCGGAGCCACCCTGCCATTTTTGGAATCCATTCTTTAGGCTGCCTCGTACTGCCAACATTCCTTTGAGGATGCATGCGCAACTGCCGATGGCGACAGATGTGTTACAAACCTGATTATAGTATAGATATAAAAAATTAAACCTAATCCCTATGAGCATAAAAAAGCCCCCCCAAAATAAAAACACCCCCTAAACTACCAATAGCCCTTAAAAGGGCCTTTTGTAGGGCATTGCCTTAACTTAAACAGCTCTTTTACATTTAAAAATAACTAAATCCCTCCTAACAATAAAAAACCCCTACCCACCAAACCCCCCAAAATAAAAAAAACTAACACTAAAAAAACCTAAACTACCCATTGCCCCTAAAGGGGCATTTGTATGGGCATCACCCTTAAAAGGGCATTCAGCTTTTTTACTGCCCTTAAAAGGAAGAGGAGCCTTTATGCCGCAGAGGAACGCCGCCGCCAAGAACCGCCGCTGAAGATGCACACATCAGGGAAGACAGCTCTGCACCTCCGCTCCGTGCCGCCTTCGTTCCGGATGAAGATAGAAGATGATGGAGCCGCCTGGAAGAAAACCTTCTCCACCGTACTTCAGGAACGGTGAGTACCTATTTGGGGCTTAGTCTTTTTTTTTTTTTTAGATTAGGGTTTTTTGGGCTGGAAAAGAGGTGATTGCCATTTTAAGGGCAATGCCCATAGAAATGCCCCTTTAGAAGCAATGGGTAGTTCAGTTTTTTCAGTTTGGTGGGTGGGGGGGGGTTTACTGTTAGGGGGTAATTGGTCATTTTTTTATTTAAAAGAGCTGTTTAACTTAGGGCAATGCCCTACAAAAGGCCCTTTTAAGGGCTATTGGCAGTTTAGTATTAGATTAGGGGGTGTTTTTATTTTGAGGGGGTTATTTTTATAGGGATTAGGTTTATTTTTTTTATTTTTGATAGCCTTGTTTATTTTTTCTGTAAATTTACTTTTTTATTTTTTGTAACTCTTTAGTTCGGGGGTTTGTATTTTTTAAACATAGACTGCCCTCTTGGCAGGCTTATCGCCAAGTATATATATATACTGTATATGTATATATATATATATATATATATATAGGGGTCTATTTATGAAGCAGCGGATGCTGCCTCCGACCCACTCTGCTTCAGTTCCGGCTGAAGCGGAAGTTAAGAAGCAGCGGTCCTAAGACCTCTGAGGTGGCGGACAGCAATCCGCCCAATCGTATTCTGATTGACACCCCCCTGCTAGCAGCCGATTGGCCGCAATCTGCACAAGAACTGCTGGTGCAATGATAAATGCCGACAGTGTAGAAGACATGATAATGTCTTCCATTAAAAGGGGGGGCACGACTTTAGTTAGACATTTCTTACTGTGATAACACTTTTAGTGACATCCCCAGCTATGTAAATGAATGTACACTGGGGAATATTTTTTTAAAGTTGACAAATGTAAAATGGTACCTGTGTAGTTTCTTCCTATAGGCACCAGAGATGAAAGTCTAGTCCTGTCCTGTACTAAAGATTCTTTATTATCCATATATATATTGTTTTTAATAAATCCAGACATGATTTTGGAGTAAGGAAACAGATGAACTTTCTTTTTTGTTATGAAGCATCATTACAAATTGCTGAAGGACAAATACAAATATGGGGTGTTGGTGAAGTCTCAGCGCATGACAAGATAAGAAAAGCTCTGTCATGCTGCTATCAGGCGCTAACACAGGCCCCTAGCCAATGCAAACAGACATTTTATAGCAGCATTTTAGGGTCGTTACTAGGAAAAGTATTATAGAAACAGGATACCCAGAAGGCAATTAATTTACATAAAAAAACACAAGATCATTTTCTATTTGTAAAATAAAGAGAATAATGGCTGTGCACAGAATAACAAACAAACAAACAAACAAAGAAACTAAGGACTTGTTTTGTATTCTGTTCACCCAGCTACAGTTATAACACCTCTGTATCCTGGTTTCCTTCAATTGATTATTTAACTGTAGTTATACTGTAAAAAAAAAAACAGTCAGGAATATTATAATCTTTATGTGACTCATTGTTCCAAAAATTCTAGTATTCAAATTTACTTATTAAATCATTTTATGACATTAAACATGAAAAAATAAAAACTATTTAAAATTGTAAATCTATTTTGTATGTTGAAAAACAACTTTTATAAAGTATAACGCTCTATTAATTGTACATACAAAGCTGTGTGGAATTTAAAATAAAAATTTATATTGTTATATGTAATATTGATTTGTATCATAGGGAGATCGTTTGCACTGTGACTATACTATACTTTATATGCCATCAACGTTTATTTTTAAAAAAAAGTGAACGCTAATAATTCATCCCATTGTAAATAAAGGAAAAAGGAAAACATGACAGTGGTTTAAAGCATAAAACATACAGAAAATTACACAGTGAGACTAAACAATATATAATAAGTTCCAGTGCTAAGAGAAAATGATTTCTAACCATAATATATTTGATTAGCTGTTGGTCTACTTTGAGAAGTGGCAGATTTGAGGCTTTACTGTAATACCATTATCATGAAATGAAAGAAAAAAAAGGAAACAGATAAGAGCTAATTATATAATAAGGGTCCACCCAAAAGATTGTTTTAGCCTCCACCCTACAGAGCTTTAAACCATTAACACTTTTCTACCCTGTAGCACAAAAGATCACAAATCAGACAGAAATGACGATACCGTTCAGGCACACACAAAATAGTGCTTACGTGGAAACCCTAAGCTAAGGAAAATCAGGTTTTACAAGGAGCACAATCCAGTTAGTAGATTATGTCAGTAAAATGTGTTAAATAAGCTTCTATTTCACAATTTCTTAACATGTTTTATCTAGTCTGTAGTATCTTTGTGTTGCTGATACTTAAAGGGACATTATACACTCATTTTTTCTTTGAATAAATGTTTTGTAGATTATCTATTTATATAGCCCATAAAGTTTTTTAAAAAAAATAAATGTATAGTTTTGTTTATTTTTAAATAACATTGCTCTGATTTTCAGACTCCTAACCAAGCCCCAAAGTTTTATGTGAATACTGTCAGCTACCTTCTCCATCTTGCTCCTGTTTGTGTAAAGGGTCTTTTCATATGCAAAAGAAGGGGGAGGGGGGGGAGTGTCTTATTTGCCACTTGCAGTGGGCTTTCCAACTACCTTTTCAACAGAGCCAAACTGACAGCTTCTAAGTAAGTTTTTAAACAGTTTTATACTGGATTTTTATATCAGTATCTGTGCATCTTTATCTTTATAGTAGTGTCTATTACATGCAGTTATATGAAAATGAGTGTATACTGTCCCTTTAAACACATTTAGACGTATTAAAGAAACAAACGTTCCCAGCAAAGGAGAAAGAAGGAACAACAACTCTGGAACTGATTATATGGCAGGGCCCAGAGCACGCTATACTGACTACAATGTGTTTTGTGTCAAGGGAAGTAGCCAAGTGCTTTCTACAAATTCACTATGTTTGTATATTTGTGCAACATATGCACGCCTGAAGATAAACACTTACATTTAAAGTAGCGCCAATGGCAGAGATGAGCTTATATTCACAACATAGGGGCCGATTTATTATGATGCGGGCGGACATGATCCGTTGTAGCGGATCATGTCTGCCCGACATCTCTAAATGCCGACAGCATATGCTTTCGGCATTTAACATTGCACAAGCATTTCTAGTGAACTGCTTGTGCAATGCCGCCCCCTGCAAATTCGGCCGCTAGCAGGGAGTGTCAATCATCCCGTTCGTATCTGATCGAGCTGATTGCTGTCCGCTGCCTCAGAGGTGGCGGATAAGTTGAGGAGCAGCGGTCTTAAGACCGCTGTTTCTTAACTTATGTTTCCGGCAAGTCTCATGGCTCGAACGGAAACTGCTGCATTCGCAGCATGTTAAATCGGCCCCATAGTGTGTATCTATAAAACAGTCCCTTCGGATAGAAAAATAACCTCTATCTATCTCTGTCTGTGTATCTATCTATATCTTTTTGTCTGTGTATCTATATCTGTTTGTTTGTGTATCTATCTGTCTGTCTGTCTATCAATCATCTATCTTTTAAATATCTATCATCTATCTATATCTGTTTGTCTGTGTATTTATCTATCTATCTATTTATCTATTTGTCTGTGTGTGTATCTATCTATCTATCTAATCTATATCTGTTTGTGTATCTGTCTGTCAATACTTTCATGATTTAGAGTCTACAAAAAATAATAATAACACATGCACACTCCTGAGCTTACTTAGGTATGACGTTGCACTCTAAAAGGGACATTGTACCAAATATTTTTCTCCCCTTTAATTTGTCCCCAATTATACATTTTACCTGCTGAAGCTCACAAGAGAACCTGCAGTCAGTATTTATCAAGCAGCAGTTATCAGACTGCTGATTCCCTAACTCTTCTCCACCTCTTAGGTGGAGAATTTCAATCTCCCGGTCTCATCCAACCGGGAAGATTGACAGCTCCTGCCCGCGCGTGAATGGCTGTGCGTGGACAGGGGGCAGGGTTGCACACAATTGTGCTCTTGTGCAATGCTGAATTCCAGAGGTGAGCTGCGGCGGACAGGCGCACATGTATGCCCATGTCTACAGTTGCTTGATAAATCAAGCCCTTGAAACCACCACCTATACAGAAAATATGAATACTTTTGTATTTTCTAAAGAAAATCTATGCAAACAAGAGGTAGAAGCAGCCCAGTAGTGAGTGGTAGAAATTGGTACTAAAATGTTCATTTTAAAATGATCCCTTTAAGTTTTAAAATAAATATTGAAAAAAGAAGGCCTTTGTTTATAGAAATAGATGAGATAAGGAAGTGTGCACTTTCTGCAAACTCAGCCTCTTAAAGGGTTCAATTAGAACTGAGGCCAACCCTAAACTTTTACTTCCATCCTATTCCACTAGGTGTTCACTTCTTTAGCCAGTTGCCTTGATCACACTGTAGTCTACCCCACCCTTTAGCAGATTTTGTACCACAAAATTACCTCTAATACCGTATTGTTCCGAGTATAAGCCGCTCCTGAATATAAGCCGCACCCTTAAAGTTTGGTGCCATTTTTAAGAAATAACCCTCACAGGCTGCCTCCTCTTAACCCACTCCTTCCCTCAAGCAGTGCCCACTACTAACACTATTACCACTACCCCTACCTTACATAAGCCTCCTCTCAGCCCTTCTCACCAATCATAGCCCCCTTTTTCCTCACACAACCCCCTCCTCATCAATTCTGACTCACCCTCCTTTAACAGCAGCTCCCACTCTCATCTTAAGCCCCTCTCACTCCCATCCTGAGCACATTGATGTGCCATGTTGTTGCTGGGGGATATACCGGTACAAGTTTAAGAATTTTCACACAAAAGTACCGTAGTAAAATGAGTGACTCACCCCGGTCCTCAGGGTTATCGGTCAAGTCCCCTCCTCGTATCAAACTTCTCTTACCAGTACGGTCCTCCCTGTGTCTGAACAAGGCAAGTCTGGTTCCGGGATCACGTGATCAGCTACGGTGTCTGGCGGCATATTAGGAAATACCAGTACTATAGGGGCAAAAGTCTAAAAACTCTGTGCTCACACAAAATGTCCAGGAAGCCCAGGGTGTGCCCGGACCCCTCCCTGCAACATCAGCGCTTCAGCCCAACCCCCACCCGGACCTTTCACTGTAAGATACTGAGTATAGGCCGCACCCCTGATTTAGAGACTTACATTAGGTGAAAAAAGTGCGGCCTATACTCAGAACAATACGGTATTTGCACTGAGCGAGCTGGCAGTTGGATTCCAATCGATCAGAAAAGCAGTATTTTGTCACATTCTATTTCAATGTCGCTGACCTGTTGAAAACCCATTTGGCCTGTTCTTAACAGTACAGCTTAGCTGTGTGGATAGCACTTTTTCTGTGTTTTCTCACATGCTTAGCCTCCTGTTAATAAACATAAAAGTGTTCTGGTTTAATAAAAAGCTAAATAATATAACCTGAATAATATAACATGCTTTAATATTATTATATTATTTAATGTATTATATATTATATTATAAGACTTTACACAACTAAACAATATCAAATAATTGATTTATAATTTTAACAAAGTAATTTGACATTTTAAAAATGCTAATGATCAACTTACACAAAATTATATGAAATTGACAATTTTTTCATCTTATAGTTATCTTTCAATGCCAGTAAGTTTTTATTGTCCCCTTGTATTGCAGGGTATGAACAATATTACTGTAACTCAAGAGAAGAACGTTGTGTAAATCCGAAGACAAAATGGCTGCTGAAAACTTTATTGAAGCCTTACACAGGCTGAAGGAGATTCATGAGAAAGAAGTGTTAGGTGAGAACTCATTGATATTGCTTGGGTAACTTTTTCATTTCTAATAGGGGAAGGCAAAATATATTTGGAATCTACAACACAGGTAAAAACAATACAGCAAATCAGGAACATACTGTAGATATTATTTTAACAAATACAGTCTACAAATGAAAGGGACATACAGTTGACATTGAGCGCATTTCAAGTTTGAAAATAAGCATTTCTTTCATGTAATTGACAAGAGTCCATGAGCTAGTGACGTATGGGATATACAATCCTACCAGGAGGGGCAAAGTTTCCCAAACCTCAAAATGCCTATAAATACACCACACCCCCAATTCAGTTTTACAAACTTTGCCTCCTATGGAGGTGGTGAAGTAAGTTTGTGCTTGATTTTTATGATTTCTTCTATGATAAGCGCTTCTAAGCATTCTGAAGCCCAATTCTTCTCAAAGTACAGTGTTTGTCAGAGGGATGTGAAGAGAGTATTGCCTATTGATTTTATGGTTTCCCTCGCGGGAAATCTTTTCAAGGGTTCTCTGTTATCGGTCGTAGGGATTCATCTCCTACCTCCCTTTTCAGATCAACGATATACTCTTATATATATTATTACTCTGCTGATACTTTTTTAGTACTGGTTTGGCTATCTGCTATATGTGGATGGATGTCTTTCGGTAAGTATGTTTTCATTATTTAAGACACTCTCAGCTATGGTTTGGCGCTTTATGTATTAATATAAAGTTTTAAATATATGTATTTTACTTATATTTGCCATGAGTCAGGTCTATGTATATTTCCTTTTGCAGACTGTCAGTTTCAGTTTGGGAAGCATGTTTTAGGAAGTTATTTTTCTTACCTGGGGTATAGTCCTTTTTTCAAATTGACTGTTTTTCTTTAAATTTCACGGGCAAAATTAGGCTTGCGAGGTTGCAAAATGCTGTTATTTATTGCGTCATTCTTGGCGCGAGAATTTTTTTGGCACGAAGGTACGTCTTTGATGATGCAAGTTCGTCATTTCCGGCATCTTACATGATGCCAGGCTTCCTTGCACGAGGTTGCATCTGTTATGACGCGAGTTGCGTCATTTCCGGATGTTGTTGGCGCCAACAAATTTTTCAACTTCCTTTCGCGTCATGCATCAAACTTGGCGCCAAAAAATTCAGTTTATTTTTCACCCCACTTCCTATATGCCTCTTGTCTTCTATATGCTCAGAGGGCTATGCTGTTTGCATTTTTTCCCATTCCTGAACTTGCCATATAAGGAAATTGTAAATATTGCTTTAATGTTGTTGTTTTTTTTACATTTTGCAAGATGTCTCAATCTGATCCTGTCTCAGAAGCAACTGTTGGAACCCTGCTGCCTGATCACAGTTCTACCAAAGCTAAGTGTATCTGCTGTAAATTAGCTGAGATTATATCTCCAGCTGTAGTATGTAACAGTTGTCATGATAAGCTTTTGCCCACAGAAAACGTTTCCATCAGTACTAGTACAGTTTCTGTTGTTCCTTCAACATCTAATGTACATGATATCCCTGTTTATATGAAAAATGATATTGCTGATGCAGTACAGAAGGCTTTGTCTGCTATTCCGCCTTCTAATAAACGTAAAAGGTCTTTTAAAACTTCTCAAAAAATTTATGAAATTTCTAATGACCGACAACATACTGAAATATCCTCATCTGATGAGGATCTCTCTGATTCAGAAAATCCTACCTCAGACATTGACACTGAAAAATCTACTTATCTTTTCAAGATTGAGTATATTTGTTCCTTGTTGAAAGAAGTGTTGGTTACTTTTGATATTGAGGAGTCTAGTCCTCTTGATATCAAAACTAGTAAACGTTTAAATTCTGTTTATAAACCTCCTGTGGCTACTCCTGAGGTTTTTCCAGTTCCTGATGCTATTTCTGATGTGATTGCTAAGGAATAGATTAAGCCTGGTACTTCTTTCATTCCTTCTTCTAGGTTTAAAAGGTTGTACCCTTTGCCAGTGGCTAGATTAGAGTTTTGGGAAAAAGTCCCCAAAGTTGATGGGGCTATTTCTACTCTTGCCAAATGTACTACTATTCCTATGGAAGACAGTACTTCTTTTAAAGATCCTTTAGATAGGAAACTTGAATCTTATCTAAGGAAAGCTTATTTATCTTCTGGCTATATTTTCAGGTCTGCCATTTCTATGGCTGATGTTGCGGCTGCATCAACCTTTTGGTTGGATAGCTTAGCGCAACAGGAAACAGATCCTGATTTGCCTAGCATTGTTCGTTTGCTTCAACATGTTAATCATTTTATCGGTGATGATATTTTTGATATCATCTAAATTGATGTTAAATCTTTGTCTTTAGCTATTTTAGCTAGAAGAGCTTTATGGCTCAAATCTTGGAATGCTGACATGGTATCTATGTCTAGATTACTATCTCTTTCTTTCCAAGGTAACAACTTATTTGTTTCTCAGTTGGATTCAATTATTTAAACTATCAATGGAGGGAAGGGAGTTGTTTTGCCTCAGGATAAAAGATCTAAAGGTAAATCTAAAGCTTCTAATCGGTTTCGTTCTTTTCGACAGAATAAGGAACAGAAAACCAATCCTTCCCCTAAAGTATGTGGTTCCAATTGGAAACCTTCTTCAAGTTGGAATAATTCCAAGCCTTTTAAGAAACCAAAGTCAGCCCCCAAGTCTGCATGAAGGTGCGGCCCTCGATCCAGTTCAGCTGGTGGGGGGCAGATTGAAATTATTCCAAGACATTTGGGCAGATTCTGTTCAAATCAGTGGATTCAGAGTATTGTCTCTCAAGGGTATCGAATAGGATTCAGAGTAAGACCTCCTGTGAGAAGATTCTTTCTCTCTCATGTTCCAGCAAATCCGGTGAAGGCTCAGGCTTTTCTGAAATGTGTTTCAGATCTAGAGCTTTATGGGGTAATAATTCCAGTTCCATTTCAGGAACAGGGTCTGGGGTTTTATTCAAATCTATTCATTGTCCCAAAGAAAGAAAATTAATTCAGGCCAGTTGTGGATCTGAAGTTTTTGAATTATTTTGTAAGAGTCCCAACGAGGACTATTTTGCCTTTTGTTCAGCAAGGTCATTATAGAATTTACGCCATATCTTATGGTAAATCTTTCTAGTAACAGGCTTGCGAGCCTGAATCATGGTCTCAATGACCGACTCTGAAAAACCACTCAGAATTAAGCTTTCAGTCAGCTTCAGAGAAACGAGATTTGGATGAAGGAAGGGACCCTGAATCAGGAGGTCCTTCCTCAGAGGTAGTCTCCAAGGTGGGAAAGATTACTTCTCCACTAGGTCTGCAAACCAGATCCTGCGATGCCATGCAGGGGCTATTAGAATCACCAATGCCCTCTCCTATTTGATATGAGCAATGACTCATGGAAGGAGAGCAAACGGAGGAAACAAGTATGCCCATCTGAAAACCTAAGGAACCGCCAGAGCATCTATCAGAATGGCCTGCGGATCTCTTGACCTTGAACTGTACCTTGGAAGCTTGGTGTTCTGATGGGACACAATCAGATCTAACTCTGACACCCATTTGAGGACTAAGCTGGAAAACACCTCCGGATGGAGTTCCCACTCCCTGTGATGAAAAGTCTGTCTGCTCAGAAAATTTGCTTCCCAGTTGTCTAATCCTGGAATGTGGATGGCAGATAGACAGCAATTTTGGGTCTCTGCCCACTGAAGAATCCGAGTAACCTCCTTCATGGCTAAGGAACTCGGAGTTGCTCCCTGGTGATTGATGTAAGCCTCAGAGGGCATGCACATCTGGAGAGCTCTCAAATGGAATCAAGCAAAAGGAATGATATCTATGGAAGCCACCATCAGACCGATCACCTCCATACATTGAGCCACTGAAGGATGAGCGGTAGCCTGAAGAGAGAGGCAAGAGGAAATTATTTTATTCTTCCTGACCTCTGTCAGAAAAATCTTCATCAATAGAGAATCGATTATGGTCCCTAAGAACACTAATCTTGTAGCAGGGGAAAGGGAGCTTTTTTCCATATTCACATTCCATCCGTGGGAACAAAAAAACAACAACAATATCTCTGTGTGAGATTTTGCTTGCTGAAAAGATGGCACCTGTCATCCAGGGAGGGTGCCACAGCAATTCCACGAGAATAGATCACTGCCAAAAGAGCCCCCAGAACCTTTGAAAAAATTCTGGGAGTTGTGGCTAGACCAAATGGAAGGGCCACAAACTGGAAATGTTTGTACAGAAAGGCAAATCTCAGAAATCTTTGATGGTTCCTGTGAATAGGAACATGAAGATACGCATCCTTTAGGTCTATGGTTGTCATGAACTGACCCTCTTGTACTAAAGGAAGAATGGAGAGTATAATCTCCATCTTGCAGGATGGAACTTTGAGAAACTTGTTTAGACACTTCAAGTCTAGAATGGGACAGAAAGTTCCCTCTTTTTTGGGAACCACAAATAGGTTGGAGTTGAACCCGAGACCCTGTTCTGGCACTGGAACTGGAACTATCACTCCCAGGGAGGAAAGATGTTGTATACATTTCAAGCACGCCTCTCTCTTTATCTGGTCTGCAGATAATCTTGAGAGATGGAATCTGCCTCTGGGAGGAAAAGTCTTCCATTCCAATTTGTAACCCTGGGATACTATGTCCACAGTCCAGGGATCTGGGACATCTCATACCCAGGCTTGAGAGAACTGAGAAAGTCTGCCCCCCACCTGATCCGATCCCGGATCGGTGCCAAACCCTTCATGCTGATTTGGAATCAGCTGCGGGTTTCTTTGATTGTTTCCCCTAGTTTCAAGACTGGTTCAGTTTCCAAGAAGACTTGGATTGTTCCTGCTTGGAAGAAGAAGGGGAAGGCTTTCCTCTGAAGTTACGAAAGGAACACAAATTACTCTGATGTCCTTTAGGCCTATTCTTCTTATCTTGAGGTAGAAAAGATCCTTTTCCACCCGTAATATCAGAGATAATTTCTGCCAAACCGGGTCCAAACAAGGTTTTGCCCTTGTAAGGAATCGCCAGAAGCTTGACTTTAGAGGAAACCTCTGCAGACTAGGATTTCAACCATAATGCACTGCAGGCTAGAACAGCAAAACTAGAAGTTTTAGCTCTTAGTCTAACAACCTGTAAAATGACATCTGCAATAAAGGAATTGTCCAATTTAAGAGCTTTAATCCTATCTTGAATTTCATCCAAGGAAGTCTCTACTTGAAGAGAATCAGACAAGGCATAGAACCAATAAGATGACGCACTAGTCACGGTGGCAATACACACCGCAGGTTGCCATTGGATACCTTGATGAACATAAATCTTTTTCAAATAAGCCTCCAGCTTCTTGTCCATTGGATCCTTAAAAGAGTAGCTGTCCTCAAAAGGAATAGTGGTTCTCTTAGCCAGAGTGGAAATAGCCCCTTCAACTTTGGATACAGTATACCAAGGGTCTTTAATGGAGTCCTCGACAGGAAACATTTTCTTAAAAATGGGAGATGGGGAAAAAAACACCCCTGGTTTCTCCCATTCCTGTAAGATAATCTCCCTAGCACGGTCCGGCACAGGAAAAACCTCTGGAGTGGAAGGTTCATCAAAGAAACTATTAAGTTTACTAGATTTCTTAGAAATGACAACGACAGAGGTATCAGAGTCATCTAAAGTAGCTAAAACTTCCTTTAACAATACACAAAGCTTAAATCTGAAAGATACCACCTCAGTCTCAGAAGAAGGAATTATAGTGTTTGAATCTGAGATTTCACCCTCAGAAAGTCCCGATGTATCTTCCTCATCAGACTTATGAGAAAGTGCAACTTGGGAAGCAGAACTGAGGACAGGCACCTTACTTTCTGAATTTCTAGATTTCCTCTTGCGTTTTCCCTGTAATCTGGGAATGGCAGATAATGCCGCAGATATCGCTGAAGATACCTGGGCAGCAATTTCTGCTTTTAAATAAACTCCACTAAGAGTTATAGAGGAAGCACAGGGCACTGCATGTGATGCCATTGAGGCTTGGGACGCAGCAGGAGAAAGCTGAAGTATTATTTTAACAGCATCATCCTAAGAGACATTAGGCTCAAAATTGTTACCTTTATTTTGCAAGGTTTTCTTGACACATGAAGAACAAAATTGCATAGGAGCTGCAATTTGTGCATCTAAACATAATAAGCATGAATTCATAAGAGCAGGCTCTTGCTCCATATCAGACCCGTTGTGAAACAGTAAATAAACTTGTACAGATAAGTTTCAAAGATTTTAATATTCAATTAAAACAAGTCAAGAAAAAATACACTTTAAATGTTATCCCAAATTAGTATCGATCCCCAGCTAAAATTATGTGAGAAAAGTTAAGAAAAAACATTTAATAAACATTGAATAAACCCTAACCCTCAGGCAACCCCACACCTCAATTACTGAGGTGCCTTACCGCTACCAATTAAGACCGGATCACCCAGAAATGGAGAAAAACAACTTTTTCCTCAGAAACATTATGAAGTAAAGCCGGTCATGTGACCGCATCTGCTGAGCTCAAATTACTGCTGCGACACAGAAAGGCACTACTTCCTGGTACACTGAATACCAGAAATAACCGTTTTTTCAAACCTGACGGTTTAAAATGTTGCATTGTTTTATTTTAAAGCAAAGGGGAAATTAATAAGCTGCTGAAATAGAAAATGCAGACTTACTTTCAGTTTAAACTTGTATTGTTTTATCAAGTAATTATGTGTCAGGAAAAAAAGCCTAATAAAAACAATTTAACCTTTCTTTTTAAAAGAGTTTAAATGTTAATCTCACACATGCTACAGTGCCTGCTTCATGCCCCAGTGTAACCCATACAACAGGATTATCTATGTCCCAATAAATAAGCAGTGCTTTTAATTTGTTATGTGCATGGTCTCCCCAACTGGAAGAAAAAGCACTTACCTGCCCAGCTGTCCGGCATCTAGACAGTTACAAGATATGAGAAGACACAGTTCTTCACAGAGACCTTTGAAAAAGAAAGAACAGAGTAGCCAACTCTGGCTTTCTAAACTAGGGCAGCAATTGTTAGGAAAACGCAGTAAGTTCCTAACTGCTTTAAAGCCACCACTACCCGACTGCAAGGAATGACGTGGAATACGGCTATACCCCAAAACTTGCTTGTAGATTAAATCAAAATTTTTCTTCAGACACCTAAACTTCACCTCCTCCATGCACCAAAGGCAAATTTAACTGTGGTGCTCCTTGCCTCCTCCTGCTGGCCAGCAGTGATAATCCCAACAGTAATTAAGAAAAAGTACATATTCCATTCTCCATGGAGAGGCTACTGCTCAAATTGTCTGAACAGGCTACATACCCCACAGTGATTGCTTAGAGCAGTGAATAAAATAATCTACAGCTGTCCATAATTGGCCACAATCACGGAGAGAGAAAACACTTACCATGCTGTTAGCAAAGAGTTATAGACAATTAACAAACACCTAGATTACAAGTTTTGCGTTCGTGTTTTAACGCTGAAAAAATGGTTATTTCAACGTTAAAACAGCACCGCAGCCATTACAAGTCTTGTCGGTATAGCTGTACCGCAAGCCTTTTAGCCTGTAACACAATGTCAGTCCCGCACATGTAAAAATTATGTTTTTTCATGGAACTTCCATAGTGCAGCCATTACGAGTTTTGTGGTGAGGCTAAAAATCTTGCGTTCCAGCCTATCCCGACAAGATCCATTTCGCAATCTGAGAGCAGTAGTTATGAGTTTTACCCTACAAAACTGTTACATAAAACTAATAACTAAAGTGTTACAAAGTACACTAAACACCCATAAACTACCTATTAACCCCTAAACCAAGGCCCTCCCACATCGCAAATACTATATTAAAGTTATTAACCCCTAATCTGCCGCTCCCGACATCGCCGCCACTAATAAAAATTATTATCCCCTATTCCGTCGCTCCCCGACATCGCTGCCACTATACTAAAGTTATTAACCCCTTAACCGCCGCCCTCCCGCATCGCAAACACTATTTAAATATTATTAACCCCTACTCTGCCGTCCGCTCACATCGCCCCCACTATACTAAAGTTATTAAGCCCTACACTGCCGCCACTATAATAAACCTATTAACCCCTAAACCGAAAGCCCCCCACAACGAAATATACTAAATTAAACTATTAACCCCTAAACCGAAAGACCCCCAAATCGCAATAAACTAATTTAAACTAGTAACCCATAAACCTAACGCCCCCTAACTTTATATTAAAATTAATTAAAACTTACCTGTCAAATTAATTAAAACTTACCTGTCAAATTAAAAAAAATAAGTTTAAACTAACAATTAAACTAATATAACTATTAAACTAAAATTAAACTAACTACCAATTAAATAAACTAAATTACATATTAAAAAATTCTAACACTACTATAAAAATTACAAACTACCTAATTACAAAAAATAAAAAAATTCTAAATTACAAAAAATAACAAATACTAAATTCCGAAAAATAACAAATGAAATTATCAAAAATAATAAAGAATTACACATAATTAGCCTACAATAAACTAGGAATTGCCCTATATTAAACAGCTATTTTACCTGTAAAAAAATACAAAGACCCATTCAACAGTAAATCCCACCACCCAACCAACCCCCCAAAATAAAAAACCTAACTAACAAAAACCTAAGCTATCCATTGCCCTGAAAAGGGCATTTGTATGGGCATTGCCCTTAAAAGGGCATTTAGCTCTTTTGCATTGCCCTGAAAAGGGCATTTAGCTCGTTTACGAAAAGTCCAAACCCTAAACTAAAAAACAAAACCCACTTAAAGGGACATAATACTCATATGCTAAATCACTTGAAACTGATGCAGTATAACTGTAAAAACCTGACAGGAAAATATCAGCTGAGCATCTCTATGTAAAAAAGGAAGATATTTTACCTCACAATTTCCTCAGCTCAGCAGAGTAAGTTCTGTGTAAAAAGTTATACTCACTGTAAAAAATAAAAAAAAATGAAGAAATGAACAGCAGCAAATCGGCATCAGCAGTGCAGAGGTCATGAACTCTTTTACTGTGATCTCATGAGATTTCACTTAAAGGGACAGTATACTGTAAAATAGTTTTTTTCCTTAATGTGTTTACAATTGCTTTTTTTTACCAACTGCAGAGTAAAAAATGTATGAAAAATAGCTTTTTAAGGTTTATTTGTGTATTTTAAAGCTCTGATTTGTGTTTTGAAGCCACAACCTAATAAAATGGGTTGAGCTTGTAGGTATAATCAGATCTCATTACTGTATCACATTGTGTACATATACCTGCTTCTTTATCTTATATCTGTCTATAAAACAATCACCAGTACTTGGAGAGAACAATGGAAAATCAACATTTTATTACCTTATCTCTGCTATATCCCACTGGGAGTGTAATTTCTTCTGCTGGCTGTGTTTACAAAGCTTATCTATAGCTTGGACCTGCGGCCACAAACTTTCAGAATAGGTGGGGATACCACATGCTAAATCAACTATTTCAAATGCAAATGTAAGGTAAAGGAGCTACTTGTAAACAATTTAATACA
Source organism: Bombina bombina (assembly GCF_027579735.1). Lineage (NCBI taxonomy): Eukaryota > Metazoa > Chordata > Amphibia > Anura > Bombinatoridae > Bombina > Bombina bombina. The sequence goes on along the minus strand of NC_069499.1, from coordinate 976,265,253 downwards.
CTCCAGCAGGTAAAGTGGATCATTGGGAACAAATTAAAGGGGAGACATTTTTTGAGTAAACTGTCCCTTTAACTCTCATGATATTTCATTGTAAACTTCCTTACACTGAATAGGGAAATAATATGAGAGTGCATGAGGCTCAACCCTTCGGCTGTCCCAGGACAGACATTCTGATATGCTGCTTAGAAGTCCTTTACAATGGAATGTGGCTACTGAGAAACTTTTGAGGTAAAATATCTTTCTTTTTTACATAGAGATGTTCAGGTGATATTTTCTAGTCAGCTTTTTACAGCTATACTGCATCACTTTCAAGTGTTTAAACATTTGGGTATCATGGCCCTTTAAAGGATCTTCATCCAGGTGGCAGGTGGCTCCATCTTCATCCAGGCGGCTCCATTTTCATCCCGGCGGCGTCTTCTATCTTCATCCCGGCGGCGCGGAGCAGATCCATCCTGAAGACATCTGGCGCAGAGCATCCTCTTTATACGGTCGCCGCCGTACACTGCATCTTCAGTGCAAGGTACGCGATTCAAAATGGCGTCCCTTGCATTCCTATGGGCTGATTTGATTTTGGAAATTCAAATCAGCCAATAGGATGAGAGCTACTGAAATTCTATTGGCTATTCAAATCAGCCAATAGAATTTCAGTAGCTCTCATCCTATTAGCTGATTTGAATTTCCTTTTAAGGGCCCTTGGTAGTTTATTATAGATTAGGCTTTTTTATTTTGGGGTGTTTTTTTTTTGTTTTTTTTTAAACAGGGTATTAGAATAGGAATAATTTTTATTGTTTTGGATAATTTTGTTTGTTATTTTTTGTAATCGTAGGTTATTTTATTTTTTGTAATTTTAGTGTTTTTTTTATTTGTAATGTTAGGTTTTAGTGTAAGCCAGCTTAGGTTTTATTTCACAGGTAAGTTTGTATTTATTTTAACTAGGTAGTTATTAAATAGTTAATAACTATTTAGTAACTAGTCTACCTAGTTAAAATAAATACAAACTTACCTGTGAAATAAAAATAAAACCTAAGCTAGCTACAATATAACTATTAGTTATTTTGTAGCTAGCTTAGGTTTTATTTCACAGGTAAGTATGTATTTAGTTTTAAATAGGTATTATTTAGTTAATAATTGTAACTTTAATTTAGCTCTATTTTAATTATGTTAAAGTTAGGGGGTGTTAGGGTTAGGGTTATGTTAGGGTTAGGTTTAGGGGTTGATATAGTTTAATTTAGGTTGTTGCGATGTGGGGGGCTGGCAGTTTAGGGGTTAATAGATTTATTTAGTGGTAGTGATGTGGGAGGCCAGAGGTTTAGGGGTTAATAGCTTTATTTAGTGGTGGTGATGTCGGGGAGCGGCAGAATAGGGGTTAATAGATTTATTATAGTGTGGGCGATGTTGGGGTGCAGGGAAATAGGGGTTAATAACTTTAGTATAGTGGTGACGATATCAAGAGCAGCAGATTAGGGGTTAATAGCTTTATTTAGGTGGCAGTGATATCGGGAGCGGCAGATTAGGGGTTAATAACATTATGTAGGTGCCAGCAGATTAGAGGTGTTTAGACTTAGGGTTTATGTTAGGGTGTTTGGTTTAAACATAACTTTTTTTCCCCATAGACATCAATGGGGCTGCGTTACGGAGCATTTCATTCCGCGCTTCAGGTGTTAGTTTTTTTTCTGACACCTTCTCCCCATTGATGTCTGTGGGGAAAGCATGCACAAGCACGTCAAAATAGCGCTTGAATTGTGTGCGGTATGGAGTTCAACGCAACCATATCGCACACACAAGCCGGCTGTTTGAAAACTTGTAATGGCTGCGCTAGAGGGGGTGAAATAACGCAACTTTTGTTGCGTTTATTAAATTCTCTATAGCGCGCATATCTTGTAATCTACCTGATAGTGACTATTTTAAATGCCTTTAAACTATGTATTTTGTATACTTTCCTGGCACAGGATTATATGTGTGACATAGAAATAATTTCCCAATACAAGCAATTAACTTCCTGCTCCTACACTATTCAAACACAAATTTCTGCAGATTTGCAAACTGTAGCTTTACAATGAAAGAAATCTCCACTTAGAGAAATAAAGGAAACTACAGCAGAATAAAGAGTCATACTGCATAGGAAAGATGCAAAATATACTTGAACCACACAGAAAGAAGCAGAACATACCAGCATAATTCAGTAATTACCATTCTCCTGTCTACATACAGCCTGTTTCTAACAGGTAAACAACAGGTATAGAACAATAGAAAACCACAAGTGCTGCATAATAATTAAATAGAGATAAAAGTGAAAACAAATTGTGCTTATGAGTAAGACCATTTTATAATTGCGCTGCTGCTTGCAAAATAACTGCAAAGGGGTTAAACAGCAATGCACTGCTTGGAGCCAGCAGAACACATATTCAGCTAGATGACGAGTTTTGATCGCTATAGGGATTTTAACGACCGCCACAAAAGCGGCGTTATTTCACCTCCCTATAGCGCTGCTATTACAGGTTTAAAAAAGCAGGCTTGTGCGGGCAATATGGTGGCATTGAGCTCCATACCGCACCAAAATCAAGCGCTGCTTTGACGTGCTTGTGCATGATTTCCCCATAGACATCAATGGGGAGAGGCGGGAAAAAAAATAATAAACACCTGTGATTGCGGAATGAAAAGCTCCGTAACGCAGCCCGATTGATGTCTATGGGGAAAGAAAATGTTACGTTTAAACTTAACACCATAACATAAACCCGAGTCTAAACACCCCTAATCTGCTGCCCCCGACATCGACGCTACCTACATACAGTTATTAACCCTTAATCTGCAGCCCCCGATATCGCCGCCACCTACATACAGTTATTAACCCCTAATCTGACGCCCCCGATATCGCCGCCACCTACATATAGTTATTAATCTCTAATCTGCCACCCCAACATCGCCGCCACCTACATAAAACTATTAACCCCTAATCTGCCGCTTCCAATGTCGCCGCCACTATACTTAAGTTATTAACCCCTAAACCTCTGGCCTCCCACATCACTACCACTAAATAAATCCATTAACCCCTAACCTAACACTAACCCTAATGTAACCCTAACACCCCCTAACTTTAACATAATTAAAATACAGCTAAACTAAAGTTACAATTATTAACTAAATAATACAAATGTAAAACTAAATACAATCTTACCTGAGAAATAAAACCTAAGCTAGCTACAACATAACTAATAGTTATTTTTATTTCACAGGTAAGTTTGTATTTATTTTAACTAGGTAGACTAGTTACTAAATAGTTATTAACTATTTAATAACTACCTAGTTAAAATAAATACAAACTTACCTGTCAAATAAAACCTAATTTGCCTTACACTGAAACCTAACTTTACAAAAAAAATAAACACTAAAATTACTAAAAATAAAAATAACTAAATTACATATAAAAAAGCAAACACTAAATTACAAATGGATGAGGACTTCGCCGGCTGGATGGATCCTTCAAGCGGGACATCAAGAACTGTAAGTGGATCGTCGGGGTTAGTGTTAGGTTTTTTTAAGGGTTTTTTGGGTGGGTTTTATTTTTAGTTTAGGGTCTGGGCATGTAAAAGAGCTAAATGCCCTTTTAAGGGCAATGCCCAAACAAATCCCCTTTTTTAGGGCAATTGGGAGCTTAGGTTTTTTTAGATAGTTATTTTATTTGGGGGGGTTGGTTGTGGGGGTGGTGGGTTTTACTGTTGGGGGGGTGTTTGTATTTTTTTTACAGGTAAAAGAGCTGATGTCTTTGGGGCAATGCCCCACAAAATGCCCTTTTAAGGGCCATTGGTAGTTTATTGTAGGATAGGGTTTTTTAATGGGGGGGGGCATTTTTATTTTGACAGGGCTATTAGATTAGGTGTAATTTTTTTTTATTTTTGATAATTTGTTTCTTATTTTTCGTAATTTAATGTTTTTTTTGTAATTTAGTTATTTTATTTTTTTGTAATTAGATACTTTTTGTAATTTTTAGAGTAGTGTTAGGATTTTTTAATGTGTAGTTTAGTTTAATTTAATTGGTAGTTAGTTTAATTGTAGTTTAATAATTATCTTAGTTTAATTGTTAGTTTAAAATTAATTTATTTAATTTGACAGGTAGGTTTTAATTTAATTTAAGATAGGGAAATTGTAATTTTAATATAAAGTTAGGGGGGCGTTAAGTTTAGGGGTTAATAGTTTATTTTAGTATATTTCGTTGGGGGGGGGGCTTTCGGTTTAGGTTTTAATAGTTTATTTAAAGGGACAGTCAAGTCCAAAAAAAACTTTCATTTTTCAAATAGGGCATGTAATTTTAAACTACTTTCCAATTTACTTTTATCAACAATTTTGCTTTGTTTTCTTGGTATTCTAGTTGAAAGCAAACCTAGGAAGGCACATATGATAATTTATAAGCCCTTGAAGGCCGCCTCTATTGTATTTACTTATCACAGCAGGGGAGAGCTAGCTCTTGTAGGCCATATAGATAGCATTGTGATCACGCCCGTGGCTAGTGGCAGACACTGCACTAATTGGCTAAAATGCAAGTCAATAGATAATAACTAAAAGTCATGTGATTAGGGGCGGTCAGAAGATGCTTAGATGCAAGTTAGTCACAGAAGTAAAAAGTGTATTAATATAACAGTGTTGGTTTTGCAAAACTGGGGAATGGGTAATAAAGGGATTATCTATCTTTTTAAACAATAAAAATTCTGGTGTTGACTGTCCCTTTAAGTATATTTTGTTGTGGGAGGCTTGCGGTTTAGGGGTTAAAAGGTTTATTATAGCGGCAGTGTGGGTGGATGGCAGATAAGGTTTTAATTATATTTAAATAGTGTTTGCGATGCGGGAGGGCGACGGTTTAGGGGTTAATATTATAGTGGCGACGATGTTGGGAGCAGCGGAATAGGGGTTAATACATTTTAATAGTGGTGGCGATGTCCGGAGCAGCAGATTAGGGGTTAATAACTTTATTATAGTGTTTGCGATGCGGGAGGGCCTCGGTTTAGGGGTTAATAGGTAGTTTATGAGTGTTAGTGTACTTTGTAACACTTTAGTTATGAGTTTTATGTTACAGCTTTGTAGCGTAAAACTCATAACTGCTGACTTTAGATGGTGGTACAGATCTTGTGGTTATAGAGTGTACTGCTCACTTTTTGGCCTCACAGGCAAACTCGTAATACCGGCGCTATGGGAGTCCCATTGAAAAAGGACTTTTTTAAAAGTGCGGTACTGACGTTGCGTGACAGGCTAAAAAGTGTGCGGTACACCTATACCGACAAGACTTGTAATAGCAGCGCTAGGGAGAATGAAGCGTTATGGGCCATAACGATGCTATTTGACTCATAACGCAAAACTTGTAATCTAGCTGATTGTGAGCCAATACTAAGAGAACAAAGTCAATTTGATAATATAATTAATTTGAAAAGTCTAATAAAATTCCATGCTCTATCTGAACCATGAATGTTTAGTTTTGACTATAATGCCAAATTTAATTTGATGCTAATTTCAACATAACACACACAAATGATTATTTTATTTAATTAAAATAAATAAAATAAACATTTTTAGTATCAAACCAACAGTATTGAATACAATAATAAAATAGGTTAACTTAAAAATAGCCAGGATAAAAGTATTTACAGAAAAGATTATACTAGAATAAAGGTCAATATTTCAAGTTTGAGTTGGTCTACAAGAAAGATGGGCTTTGCCATTAGCCTTAGTTAACAGTATGGGAGTTACAGGTCATTCAGAAAACCTCTTACAGAATTAGATGGTTCCAAAGGTTAAACTGGGACCAAAATTAGGCCCAGGTAGCAGAGTAAACCCCCTGCCTTGCAATGTGTTATTTGACTATAAATAAAAATGACAAATATAATGTTAATGTACTAGTTTGATTGATAATAACATTCAAATTTTTCAGCACCCTACCACCACTGTATTTAGTTACCTTGTTCAAATTAAATAGTAAAATAAAAATATATAATGAAAATATATCCATTGTATAAATTGCTCAATTTTAATGAAAAAAAAACAGGAAAAAAATCGGAGGAAGTGCAGTCAGTGAGCATTAAGAGAAAGTGCAGTCAGTGAGCATTAAGAGGAAGTGCAGTCAGTGAGCATTAGTAGGAAGTGCAGTCAGTGAGCATTAAGAGGAAGTGCAGTCAGTGGGATTAGGAGGAAGTGCAGTCAGTGAGCATTAAGAGGAAGTGCAGTCAGTGAGCATTAGGAGGAAGTGCAGTCAGTGAGCATTAGGAGGAAGTGCAGTCAGTGAGCATTAGGAGGAAGTGCAGTCAGTGAGCATTAGGTGGAAGTACAGTCAGTGAGCATTAGGTGAAAGTGCAGTCAGTGAGAATTAGGTGGAAGTACAGTCAGTGAGCATTAGGTGGAAATGCGGTCAGTGAGCATTAGGTGGAAGTGCAGTCAGTGAGCATTAGGTGGAAGTGCAGTCAGTGAGCATTAGTTGGAAGTACAGTCAGTGAGCATTAGGTGGAAGTGCAGTCAGTGAGCATTAGGAGGAAGTGCAGTCAGTGAGCATTAGGAGGAAGTGCAGTCAGTGAGCATTAGGAGGAAGTGCAGTCAGTGAGCATTAGGAGGAAGTGCAGTCAGTGAGCATTAGGAGGAAGTGCAGTCAGTGAGCATTAGATGGAAGTGCAGTCAGTGAGCATTAGGAGGAAGTGCAGTCAGTGAGCATTAAGAGGAAGTGCAGTCAGTGACAAAGCTTCAAATAATATTGCAAAACACTGCTGCCATACAGTACTAAAGACACGTGCACACTCCTGAGCTCTTATGAGCCTACCTAGTTTTACTCTTCAATAAAAGATACCAAGAGTACACAGCAAATTTGATAATAGAAGTAAATTGTAAAATTGTTTATAATTGCAGGCTCTATCTGAATCATGAAAGTTTAATTTTGACTTTACTGTCCCTTTAATTTAAACCAAGGACCTGTATGGTATGGAGCCTAGAGGCTGAGGCCCAATTCTAAAAAGATCCCTCGGCTACAAAAGTGCACAATGAAAATCACACAAAACGAATAATTGAGCCATTCACACAAAAATATGCAGGAAAAAATTGTATTGTTAAGGTGCATCAAAAATTGTAACAACATTTTTCACCAAAAATCATATTTTATAGAAAGAAAAAGAAAAATTGTACGTAAATTACACCAGAAAAAATCGTATTTATTATGCACAGCGTAAATCCCAATTTAAGTACACTGGATGTGCAGCGTAATTCCATAAACATTTCCGCACTACAGTTCTCTCTATTTTTTCTCGCAAGTTAAAAAGTGGCGACTTTTCACCAAAATACTTTAAACATTAATCATTCTGAAAGGTAAACCTATGCATTTGAAAATTACAGTGAATTTAAAGGGACAGTCAACACCAGATTTTTTTGTGGTTTAAAAAGATATATAATCTTTTTATTACCCATTCCCCAGTTTTGCATAACCAACACAGTTATATTCATACTGGTTGATAAGACTGCCCAGAGGGCAGTGTGTGTTAAAAATTAACCCCCCCACCCCCAGCTACAAAAAATAAAAAAGTAAAAATACAGAAAAAAAACAAAGATATCCAAAATAATAAAATTAAACCTAAACTAATATCCGAATAAAATTAAAAAATCCCCCCCAAATAAAAACACCCCCTAATCTAATACTAAACTACCAATAGCCCTTATAAGGGCTTTTTGAAGGGCATTGCCCTAAAGAAATCAGCTCTTTTACATTTAAAATAAACAAAGTAAAACCCCCCACCCACCAAACCCCCCAAAATAAAAAAAAATAAAACTAATAAACCTAAACTACCTTGTATGGGCACTTAAAAGGGCATTCAGCTCTTTTGGAATTTACCCCCAAAAAACCCTAACCTAAAAAAACAAACCCCCCCAAAAAAATAAAACTAACACTAAAGCCCCAAATAGGTACTCACGGTTTTAGAAGTCCGTCAGAGAAGGTCTTCTTCCAGGCAGGTTTATTATCTTCATCCACAGTGAAGGCGGCGTGGAGTGGAGATCCGGAGCGGTCTTCCTAGATGTGGCGATCCTCGGCGGTGGTCATCTGTGGCGGCGGCGGTGGTCCTCGGCGGCAGCAGTCTATGGCGGCGGCGTTGGTCCTCGGCGGCATGGAGGCTCCTCTTCATCCGATGTCCATGGTATACTAAATATTGAATGCAAGGTACTTGTACTGCAATCAATTTGGGGTACCTTGCATTCCTATTGGCTGAATGTTTCAAAACAGCCAATAGGATTAGAGCTACTAAAATCCTATAGGCTGTTCAAATCAGCCTATAAGATTTCAGTAGCTCTCATCCTATTGGCTGCTGAATTTTTCAAAACAGCCAATAGGATAAGAGCTACTGAAATCCTATTGGCTGTTCAAATCAGCCAATAAGATTCCAGTAGCTCTCATCCAATTGGCCGATTTTGAAAATGACAGCCAATAAGAATTCAAGGTACCCCAATAAATATAGGGTACCTTGAATTCAATCCTCAGTGTGCGGCGGACGATCGCATGAAGAGAAACTTGCACGCCTTTGCCGAGGACCACCGCAGCCGAGGAGCGCCACCCCCGCCGATGGCTGTTGCCGAGGATCGCCACTTCTGAGAAGACCACTCCAGACCACTCCAGACCTATTTTTTTGCGTTGTGGGGGTTGGCGGTGTAGGAGTTAATAGGTAAATTAGGTTTAATGCGTTGTGGGGGTTGGCGGATTAGGGGTTAATAGATGTATTAGGTAGTTTGCGATGTTGGGGTTTGCGGAATTAGGGGTTAATAATTGTATTAGGTAGTTGTTTTTTTTTTCTTAATACTTTGTGTGGGCCGTTAGTTTATTTTTTTCTTAATACTTAGTACGGGCGGTTATTATTTACTTATTCCGGGCGCTTATTATTTTTTTTAATACTTATTGCGTGCGGTTAGGGTTTTTTTTAATGCTTATTGCGGGCGTTTTTTTTTTTTTTTTTTTAAATGCTCCGTTTGCCTTTGCTGCATCCCGGTGAATTCCGAAAATGGATTCTTTCACCACCCTGATATTTTCGGAATCCACCTGGTGAAATTTTTTGGCTGCACACGCATCCAACATTTTGTAGGCTGCCTCGCGCTGCCAACATTCTTTTGAGGATGCGTGCGCAACTGGCGACACCAACGGATGCGTTACAAACATGATTATAGTATAGATACTTTTTACCTCTGTGATTACCTTGTATCTAAGTCTCTGCAAACTGCCCCCTTATTTCAGTTCTTTTGACAGACTTGCATTTAAGTCAATCAGTGCTGACTCCTAGGTAACTTCACGTGCGTGAGCTCAATGTTATCTATATGACAGATATAAACTAACGCCCTCTAGTGGTGAAACTGTCAAAATGCATTCAGATTAGAGGTGCCCTTCAAGATCTAAGAAATTAGGATATGAGCCTACCTAGGTTTAGCTTACAACTAAGAATACCAAGAGAACAAAGCAAAATTGGTGATAAAAGTAAAATGGAAAGTTGTTTAAAATGATTTGAATCATGAAAGTTTATTTTGGACTTGAACCTTTAAAGGGACAGTCTAGTATAAATTAAACTTTCATTATTCAGATAGGACTTTTAATTTTAATCAACTTTCCAATTTACTTTTATCATCAAATTTGCTTTTTTCTCTTGGTATTCTTAGTTTAAACTAAACATAGGTAGGCTCATATGCTAATTTCTAAGCCTTTGAGGGCTGCCTCTTATCACATGCTTTTTAAATCTCTTTTCAACACAAAGAGACAGAAAGTACACGTGGGCCATATAGATAACACTGTGTTCAGGAACAGGGGGTAATTTAAGATTTAGCACAAAACAATGCTAAATTTAAGACAATAGATAATAAACAGTCACAGTCATGTGATCAGGGGGCTGGAAGAAGGTTCCTAGATACAAGGTGATCACAGAGGTAAAAAGTATATTAATATAACTGTGTTGGTTGTGCAAAACTGGGGAATGGGTAATAAAGGGATTATCTATCTTTTAAAACAATAACAATTCTATGGTAGACTGTCCCTTTAAGTTAGAGTGCACTGAAAACAGCGTAATTTGATTTGCATTGGGCATAATATTCATGTTTTAAAACACACCGGTTTCCCGCACTGTACTTCGCCCTCCTTTGTGAATTTTGACCTAGCAGAAAGCTCTCATTAGTATGGGAGACATCTTGCCACTCACAGGGACAGCCCCTTTGGGCATTTATATGAAATAGGGTAAAGAAAGGGAAAGCAGTAGAATAGAGAGTACAATCCGACTCCCTGCCAGATTACAAGTTGAGCGCTAAATATCACTTTCTTGAAAGCAATATTTGTGCTTCACTGAGTAATACCTAGACATGTGCATGGCGAAAAAATTTGGTTAGTTCGGTTCAGAACTTCAGAACAATTCGGATTTTTTAGAATTTCCGTTCAGATCGATTCGAATTAGGGAAAAATTTGAATCAATTCGGTTCGGATTCATTTCGGATTCATTCGGATTCGAATAAATTCGTCTGGATTCGGTTCGATTCGGTTCGGAAATTCGGTAAGTGTTAGGTGGGATGTGCTGTGTATTAGACTAGTATTATGTACTGTATATTAGGTGTAACCCATAGCAGAGTGATATAACCTAATATACAGTACAATACTAGTGTAATCCATGGCCATCCGAATCTACCGAATAAATCCGAATAAATCCGAACTAATTCGGATTTATTCGGTAGATTCGGCACTATTTTAATTCAGAAATTCGAATCGATCCGAATCCCGAATTTTACGAATTCGGACGAATTTCCGAATCGATCCGAAACGAATCGCACATATCTATAATACCAGTGCACTCTAATGTGAGCTGGTTTTACAAGTTGACAGCAATGTGAACGCAAGATTGTGTTTGCATTGCTGGGAAGCATTGCGTTCCCTCGAGAGCGCCTTCATAGGCTCCAATGGGAGCCTCATTCTGATGCCATCAGAGACGGCACAGAACCTAAGTGCAGCAAAGGGGGTAAGTAGCGCTGCAATGGCAGCAAATATAAATATATATGTACATGCTTATATACATATATATTTATTTGCTAATATGTGTATATATAACATTCACTGGAAGAGGACGCTCTCAATCCGTAAAATCAAAACTGTTAATTGTAAATCACAGCGAAAGTTCACACGCAATTCTTATGTAAGTACATATGCAGGACAGAGGTGGTGAAGTAGAAACTGGCTACACATATTAACACATACATATATATGTATATAAGCATATACATATATATCTACAGGGAACACACAGTTCCCATAGACCTCAATGTAAAGGCACTTTTCAGTGTCCTTTTTTTCTAACACCCAACAATTATATTAAACAAGAAAAGAAAAATCGGCTTTGCATTTTTTTAAAAAAAATACACTGATCCTCCTCAAAATTAATTTAAGCTAAATATTATTCCATAATGGTGTATTAATTCTGGAGTAGATTGTCCCTTTAATATTGACTTTAGTGTCCCTTTAAATTGTGCATCCATGTGACAATAATATAATGGTGACCATTTTGTGAAGAGTAAATACTAGCGTCACTATTTTTGCTGATTCATATTATAAACACAATGCTATTTGCATGTATATGCTCCCTAAACAGATTACAGATATTGTTGGGTGGAGTTTCGCTCATGAAGATTTTAACATGTACAATCTTATTGAGATTGTATGTGGGTATGGTACCACATTGATTATAAATTGGTTTTACAATGTCCATCCAAATTACAGGCAATATTTTATGTTTTATCAGTAATCATTTAAATGGATATTAAAGTGCCATAAAACAGGTTGAGATCTGTGCATATCCTAAAAGGGCTAATTAAGTAAAAATAGTTTTGCAAGTATTTTAAAATAATTTTCGAAAATAAGCAAAATTAGTTACAAAGTCATGTTGTCTGGAGTAGTCTGCTCCACCCACCCTAATCAGTGTTTAAACACAGGCATTGTAATTCAACTGAGTTCACAGCTTCTGGGCATGCTCCAGCAGATAATCCCTATTCACTTTTGCATTCTACCAGAGTAACAATAGATATAGATACAGCCATAGATGGAAATGTGTGGGGGGGAGTTAGAGCTTAGCAATTCAGAAACAAAAAATAAAGGGTTAATGGGGAAGCACTGCAGTATAAATTTGCGGATAAAGTAATTAAAGTACTTATTATTTTTATTATTATTATTTTTATTATTATATTTTGTCTCTATCCCAACTCGTTTTATGTCCTTTTAAACAAATAACAAATAAATGCTGAATATAATGATATTTATGAGACTATTATAATTTTATAATTTATATTCTGAGACTATTATAATTTTAGTAAATTATATTAGTTGTTTGAATACTAAATAACTAAATGTAATTTTTTATAAAGTAATGGGATTGGGTGCTAACATGTTGTAACCTATGTTTCTATTATATAATCTCTTCTGCTGATGACAAGGAAAGATAAACCAATGGCTTTGTGGAATATACCAGTGCTAAAGTAATTTTATTTAGCATTTAACGTTGCTATAACACTCAGTCATTGTTTGCACACTTTATATGTCCCAAATTGTCCTCAATAGAGAATAGATAAGGGAAACTTAGGTTTCAACATGGCAGCTCCCATTATTTTATAGTCATCTGACATTCCTTCTGTTTGTTTATTCTCTTTCCCCATCTAGTATCAGGATTGTAACCTAGCACCAGATATGCTGTTTTCCAAATACCTTATCAGTATCTTGTTTTCCTGGTCAAATTATTATCCCCTTGTGTGGTTATTTGCTACATGAATTTACCCTTTCTTGAAACAATTTACATAATGAAGTGAGGGTATATAGTGCATATCAATGTGCATGCCGACACACATAGAAACATGTAGCAACTAGATATTGTTACAAGCGCTTTAAAGCTTCCCCAAGCACTATCATCAACTGCAGGCCCTGGCTTTCACAAGTGTCTCTGGTTAGCGGCAGATTAATTGCTTTGTCATCTCTTCAGAGTACATTTTAAGGACAGGACTTGACATGTTTTGAAATCATGAGAAAACAAAAATGAGAGCGATCTGTCGGTTAGACTCGTATAGCTGGGTGGTGAGGTTTGGTCATGAATTGCATTGTTATTCTATACATTGTGTAGACAAGCTGGTATAGCTCATGAAGAAACATGCCTTACTCAACAGTCACACTTTTTATTGCTTTATATTTAAAAAGAGTCACAAATTCTTTAGACACTTGAATATATACTGTGGTAATGCCCCTGCAAATCATTTAAAGGGAAATGAAACCAACATTTTTTTCTTTCATGATTCAGATAGAGCATACAATTTCCAAGTCTCTTCTATATTTACTTAATTCTTTTAGTATCCTTTGCTGAAGAAACAGCATGCCCCTACTGAGAGCTAGCTGGACATATTGGGTAAGCCAATGATAAGAGGCATACACATGCAGCCACCAAGCAGCAGCTAGATAGAGCATGCCATTTTAAACAATGTTCCAGTTTACTTCTATTATATAATTTGCTCCATTCTTTAAGGTATCCTTTGTGAAGAAATAGCGGCGCACATGGGTAAGCCAAGAACACAATCTATGTGCAGCCACCAATCCGCAGCACCTGAGGCTATTTACATATGCTTTTTAAGAGAATATCAAGAGAATGAGGCAAATTGGATAATAGAAGTAAACTGGAAACTTGTTTAAAATTGTATTCTCTATCTGAATCATGAAAGAAAATTGGGCTTCATGTCTCTTTAAACAACTTTTTAATTTACTTCTAGTATCACATTTTCTTTGTTCTCATAGTATTTTGTTGAAAAGCAGAGACATAATCTCTGGAGCCGGCCCATGTCTGGAGCACTATATGGCAGCAGTTTTGCAAGAATGTTATCCATTTGCAAGAGCACTAGATGGCAGCACTGTTTCCTGTCATGTAGTTCAACAAAGAATAATATAGGAGCGAGGCATATTTGAAAACAGAAGTAAATTGGAAACATGCACACCTTTTACAAAAATCTGAAATATTTTCAAACCAGCTTATGAAGTTGGGACACATTATCTATATATATTGACAAGCTTTTTCCAAGCAACTCTAAATGAATAGGACAGGGACAGGTCTGGCTTGACCTATTAAAATGATTATTAGTTGTTGGCCTTAATCCTCCTAGATTCCAGTCCTACTATCTACTCTTAGGTTGGGATTTTGAGCCATGACAACATTCCCATATGAAATAAGCGGAAGTCAAGAAGCAACGGTCTTAAGACCGCTGCTCCTTAACTCGTCCACCACCTCTGAGGTGGCGGACAGCAATCAGTCCAATTGAATACGATCGGATTGATTGACACCCCCTGCTAGCGGCTGATTGGCCGCGAATCTGCAGGGGGCGGTATTGCACAAGCAGATCAAAAGAATTGCTGGTGCAATGATTAATGCTGACAGCGTATGCTGTCAGCATTTATCAATGTGCGGCGGACATGATTCGCTACAGCGGATCATGTCTGTCCGCACCATGATAAATTTACCCCTAAGCCTTTGATATACTTAAAGGGAAATACTTTGAGATAGTATTATAATATGTTGCGTAGGTGTGAATGGCAGGATTTGGTAAGCGCTTGTATATGCGGGTTAAATGTGAGTTCTGAGTCTAGTGTGACCCCAAGACAGCAGACCTGGGGTGAGGTGTTGACAATAGAGTCTCCAACCATCAGAGAAATGTCAGGTGTTGGATGTCTCGAAGAGGGGGGGATAAGAAGCAGCTCAGTTTTGGACAAATTGAGTTGTAGGTAGTGTGAAGACATCCATGGTTTCTAATAAGAAAAAAACAACTATTTCAAATACGTAAATAAACAAAAATGAACCATTTCCCATGCATTTAATACTCTGCAATAGGTATAACAAGTAATTTGAAACATATTAAGGGGGGATTAAGGGGGGGATTATAGTACAGTGTCGTCGTCGTCCCCAATACTATACTCCAACTCAGATGATTATCTTTCAGGCAGTGTTCTGGTAAGAGGGCGAACTTTGTAAAAGAGAGAACCATGTCACTTCCTGTGATGTTTAATCAGCTGTTGCACACATTTTGGACCTAATGCGCATGCGTGCCAGTGTCATTACATACCTGGCCGCATACGTCACTGCTAAAATATTTATTGCTGTGAAATTCAGGAACCCTTTATAGAGCGCATGCGTGTGATTTTGTATCACAAATGGTGCGCTCATGGAAATCTGTTTATTAGGCTCCTCAGCAATATTCGGAACTCCGCCCCCACTGCAAATACGTCTCCTATTACTACTACTACTGAGTCTCTGTGCATGAGAAACAGCCCCCCCCCCCGCCACTCGGCTATTGCCATTGCTTCTGATGATCCAATGCAGCTTTTCACAGGTTCCGTTCATAAGATAATGACATTGAACGGAGCCTGTGAAAAGCTGCATTGGATCATCAGAAGCAGTAGCTATAGCCAAGTGGCGGGGGGGGGGGGGCTGTTTCTCATGCAAGAAGACTCAGCTTTACAGTAGTAGTAATGGGAGTATTTGCAGTGGGGGCGGAGTGCCAAATATTGCCGAGGAGCCTAATAAACAGATTTCCATGAGTGCACCATTTGTGATACAAAATCACACGTATGCGCTCTATAAAGGGTTTCTGAATTTCACAGCACTAAATATTTTAGCAGTGACGTATGCAGCCAGGTATGTGATGACGCTGGCACGCATGCGCATTAGCTCCAAAATGTGTGAAACAGCTGATGAAACGTCACAGGAAGTGACATGGTTCACTCTTTTACAAAGTAAGTTCACCCTCTTACCAGAACACCGGTGCCATAAATAGACAAAAGCAAAAAATATTGTTAGCACTGTAAGACTATTAAAGTTGACATCTTTAGTAACTGATGTAGAAAGAGTATGCGCTTGCATATATGTAATATGCTGTTTTAATATGTACAGTATACCTGGAGAATTGTCTCTGTAATTCTTGGTTAGTTTATTTCATTAGTTTAACCTCAATAGAAATAAAAATTAATAAAAAAAATATCTCTGGTGCTTTGCTAGAGCCATTAGATCATGATGAAAAACCTTAACCCGACCTTTAGTTGAAGTATAGAGTAAAACTCATGCCCATAGAAGATGGAACAAAATGCAGCACATTAGGGAATATCTTGTGTAGCTCGTGGAACCATTATTTTATGGTAAACTTGTCATACAGCAGATTGCAGACATAGTAAGTACTATGACCATCTGCTACTCCTGAGTGTCTAAGTCAAACAGCATATCCTTTTCTCATGTCTTTATATATACAGTATTTATGAATATGCTGAAAATTTAGCAAGTACTGATAGTGTACAGAAGGTAGTCTATATTATAGCTGACCTGCACTTATCTATTTATCCATACAGGAGATTAGGAATTTATTAACCCTGAAGAAACTAGAGGGGGATTAGTCACAATTGTTCTAAGTGTAGTCTCTTAGGAAGAACATGTCTGTATATATATATATATATATATATAGAGAGAGAGAGAGAGAGAGAGAGAGAGAGAGTTCACTAACTGAATTAAATCCCTACTCATACCTGCATATGAGAGCCCATTAAAGGGACAGTAAAGTCAAAACTAAACTTTCATGATTCAGACAGGGCATGTAATTTTAAACAACTTTCCAATTTACTTTTACCATCAAATTTGCTTTGTTCCCTTGGTGGTATTTTTGAAAAGCTAAACCTAGCTAGGCTCAAACTGATTTCTAAACAGTTGAAAACCGCCTCTTAGCTCAGGGCATTTTGAAAGTTTTTCACAGTTAGACTGTGCTAGTTCACATGTGTCATATAGATAACATTGTGCTCACTCCCGTGAAGTGAATTTAGGAGTCTTCACTGATTGACTACACTGCATGTCTGTCAAAGGCACTTAGATAAGGAGGCTGTCTGCAAAGGCTTAGATACAAAGTAATCACAGAGGTAAAAAGCATATTAATATAACTGTGTTGGTTATGCAAAAACGGGGAATGGGTAATAAAGGGATTATCTATCTTTTTAAATAAGAAAAATGTTGGTGTAGACTGTCCCTTTAAGCAAAAGTGAATGTGTCTGAGGACTTCATTGGGGAAAGATGGTACGCCCCAGCGACCAGAGCCTTAATGTTGTCCATTTTGCGAAGTACCCATGGACCATTTCATAGAGTATAAAAAGAGCTGATGTAAGGGGATACATACAAGGATTTATTCAAAGTCATTGAATTTTTTTTCCATTTCTGGTAAACTCTAGATTCAAGCCCCTACAGAAATTGCACTTCTGGTTAAAAAACATTATCACATGCAATCTTAAAGAGTAAAATAAATATGGGAGAAAATAGAAAACATTAGACAAAATCCAAAAAGCAATCTCAAAGCACATAGTCCCATATAAGGAAAGTGTGGTCTCCTCTTTACTGTAGTTCCAGGATAAAGGATGTGAAAGCATAGCTGATTTGTAGCAGATTGTTCCATCTTCTATTATAAACTACAAATTAATTACTACTGCAGAAACAGTCATTTTCAGCAGGATCAATCTGACATGACTTCTTTTTGTGTTGTCAGCCTGCATAGCCCAGTCTGGTTCCCTGAACTACACTACATTAGCCAGATCTTCAGATTAAAAAAATCCATTTCCTAAAATCATTATATTGCCAGATTAGATGATACCCCTAAATAACATAAGAATAATTCATTTGTACTGAACATGCATCTGTACCAGAAATTTACTTCACACACAAACAAAAAGTAAAAAACACCCCAACACAAATACACACCCCACACACCTACGCACAAACAGATTAAACTGTGCTTGCAACAATACAAATGGAGAGATCTGTCTCACTGAGGTGAAGCTAAGCTAGTCTTCATTTATTCACAGGTGTATTTTTGTAAAAGAGAATGATGTTGCAGACAAATTAAAAATATATCTGTGTAAATGACAATAAATATTTTTAACCAAAGTAAACTGGAGTTCTGAAGCACCAACACAAATACACACTAATTAATAATATTCTGGTTTCTGCCATTTGCACTGAATAGTGAGGAAAAGTGTGAAGTGGTTAGGTTATATATTTACAAACAATCGCCTAGATTACGAGTTCTGCGTGAAGGGGTCCTAATGCTGCTTTTTCACTTTCTTTTCGCAACTCGAGGCTACCGCAAATCCCCTTACATCAATTGCGTATCCTATCTTTTCTATGGGATTTGCCTAACGCCGGTATTACAAGTCTTGGAAGAAGTGAGCAGTACACCTCTACCGACAAGACTCCAACCGCAAAAAAAAGTCAGTAGTTAAGAGTTTTATGGGCTAACGTCGGAACATAAAGCTCTTAACTACTGTGCTATAAAGTACACTAACACCCATAAACTACCTATGAACCCCTAAACCGAGGCCCCCCACATCGCAAACACTATAATAAAATTATTTAACCCCTAATCTGCCGACCGGACATCGCCGCCACCTAGATTGTCCCTATGAACCTCTAATCTGCTGCCCCTAACATCGCCAACATTTACATTATATTTATTACCCACTAATCTGCCCCCCCCCCCACGTCGCCGCCACCTACCTACACTTATTAACCCCTAATCTGCCGACCGGACATCGCCGCCACTATAATAAATGTATTAACCCCTAAACTGCCGCACTCCCGCCTTGCAAACACTATAATAAATTTTATTAACCTCTAATCTGCCCCTAACATCACCGCCACCTACCTAAATTATTAACCCCTAATCTGCCGCCCCCAACGTCGCCGCTACTATAATAAAGTTATTAACCCCTAAACCTAAGTCTAACCCTAACCCTAACACCCCCCCCCTAACTTAAATATAATTTAAATTAAACAAACTAAATTTAATAACATTAAATAAATTATTCCTATTTAAAACTAAATACTTACCTATAAAATAAACCCTAATATAGCTACAATATAACTAATAGTTACATTGTAGCTATTTTAGGATTTATATTTATTTTACATGCAACTTTGTATTTATTTTAACTAGGTACAATAGCTATTAAATAGTTAATAACTATTTAATAGCTACCTAGTTAAAATAATTACAAAATGACCTGTAAAATAAATCCTAACCTAAGTTACAAATACACTTAACACTACACTATCATTAAACTAATTAAATAAATTACCTACAATTATCTAAACTAAAATACAATTAAATAAACTAAACTATAATACAAAAAAAAACAACACTAAATTACAGAAAAAAAAATATAAGAAGTTTAAACTAATTACACCTAATCTAAGCCCCCTAATAAAATAATAAAAAAAATAATAATAATAAAATGCCCTACCCTATCCTAAATTACAAAGTAATCAGCTCTTTTACCAGCCCTTAAAAGGGCTTTTTGCAGGGCATTGTCCCAAAGTAATCAGCTCCTTTACCTGTAAATAAAAATACAATACCCCCCCCAACATTACAACCCACCACCCACATACCCTTACTCTAAAACCCACTCAAACCCCCCTTAAAAAAACCTAACACTAACCCCCTGAAGATCTCCCTACCTTGAGTCGTCTTCACTCAGCCGAGCCAAATTCTTCACTCAAGCGGGCCAGAAGAGGTCCTCCATCCGGTTGAAGTCTTCATCCAAGCGGGGCAGAAGAGGTCTTCCATCCGATTGAAGTGTTCATCCAAGCGGCATCTTCTATCTTCATCCATCCGGAGCGGAGCGGCAGCATCCTGAAGACCTCCGACGCGGAACATCCATCCTGGCCGACGACTTCCTGATGAATGACGGTTCCTTTAAATGACGTCATCCAAGATGGCGTCCCTCGAATTCCGATTGGCTGATAGGATTCTATCAGCCAATTGTAATTAAGGTAGGAAAAATCTGATTGGCTTATTCAATCAGCCAATCAGATTGAAGTTCAATCCGATTGGCTGATCCAATCAGCCAATCGGATTGACCTTGCATTCTATTGGCTGATCGAATGAAGACTTCAACCGGATGGAGGACCTCTTCTGGCCCGCTTGGATGAAGAATTCGGCTCGGCTGAGTGAAGACGACTCAAGGTAGGGAGATCTTCAGGGGGTTAGAGTTAGGTTTTTTTAAGGGGGGTTTGGGTGGGTTAGAGTAGGGGTATGTGGGTGGTGGGTTTTAATGTCGGGGGGGTTGTATTTTTTTTTACAGGTAAAAGAGCTGATTACTTTGGGGCAATGCCCCGCAAAAAGCCCTTAGATTAGGTGTAATTAGTTTAAACTTCTTGTATTTTTTTTATTTTCTGTAATTTAGTGTTTGTTTGTTTTTTGTATTATAGTTTAGTTTATTTAATTGTATTTTAGTTTAGCTAATTGTAGGTAATTTATTTAATTAATTTATTGATAGTGTAGTGTTAGGTGTATTTGTAACTTAGGTTAGGATTTATTTTACAGGTAATTTTGTAATTATTTTAACTAGGTAGCTATTAAATAGTTATTAACTATTTAATAGCTAGTGTACCTAGTTAAAATAAATACAAAGTTGCCTGTAAAATAAATATAAATCCAAAAATAGCTACAATGTAACTATTAGTTATATTGTAGCTATATTAGGGTTTATTTTATAGGTAAGTATTTAGTTTTAAATAGGAATCATTTATTTAATGATAGTAAATTTATTTTGTTTTATTTAAATTATATTTAACTTAGGGGGGTGTTAGGGTTAGACTTAGGTTTAGGGGTTAATAACTTTATTATAGTAGCGGCAACGTTGGGGGCGGGAGATTAGGTGTTAATAATTGTAGGTAGGTCGCGGCGATGTTAGGGAGGGCAGATTAGGGGTTAATAAAATTTATTATAGTGTTTGCGAGTCGGGAGTGCGGCGGTTTAGGGGTTAATACATTTATTATAGTGGCGGCGTTGTCCGGTCGGCAGTTAGGGGTAATAAGTGTAGGTAGGTGGCGGCGACATTGGGGGGGCTGATTAGAGGTTAATAAATATAATGTAGGTGTCGATGATGTTAGGGGCAGCAGATTAGGGGTTCATAGCTATAATGTAGGTTGCGGCGGTGTCCGGAGCGGCTGATTAGGGGTTAATAATATAATGTAGGTGTCAGCGATAGCGGGGGCGGCAGATTAGGGGTTAATAAGTAAGGTTAGGGGTGTTTAGACTCGGGGTTCATGTTAGGGTGTTAGGTGTAGACTTAGAGAGTGTTTCCCCATAGGAAACAATAGGGCTGCGTTTGGAGCTGAACGCTGCTTTTTTGCAGGTGTTAGGTTTTTTTACAGCCAGCTCAGCCCCATTGTTTCCTATGGGGATATCGTGCACAAGCATGTTTTTCCAGCTTACCGCTACCGTAAGTAACGCTGGTATTGCGGGTTGAAGTGGAGCTAAATTATGCTCAACGCTCCCTTTTCTGAGGCTAACGCAGCCATTCAGACAACTCGTAATACCAGCGTTGTCTTAACAATTTATCATATTATAAATATTTCAAATAATTCATAAACATCTCTTTATCAATTAATACAATCATTTAAATTTCTTTAGCAATTACTCTATATATAGTGCTTAAATAAAACAAAGATTTAATTTCCTTGTACCTTATACATCAAGTGATAATAATCTAATGCGAACTAAATTAATAAATGCCATCCTTCCTATCTCCTATTTCTACCTCTTGGATCCTCTTGCACATAAAGGGAAAAAATATATATATCCCTATCTCCTTCCTCCACTCCTAAAATTATAATTGAATGTTGGCAATTTGTTCTATATGGGATTTAAATCCCTCAACTTGATAACAAATAAAATCCTTCCAGATCCTACCAAGAGAATCTCCCCTCTTTCCTGCTAATTTATAATCATAGGCGGCTATAATTGCAGAGTTTATTAAGAGATTTTTCACTTGTGAAATCGACAGGATTTTATTATTAATCCAATTTGCAAAAATTAATTTCCTAAGGATTATGATCACTAATTGACCTTTCTTTTCCCAGGAGTCATTGCTAACCAGAAGGAGAACAGCTTCCTTGGTCAAACAAATCTTCATGTTTGTTATTAGAGAAAATTGTTTTAACTTTGTGCAGTCACATAGTAGATGTCCTAAATCTGGGTTTGCGTAAAGACATTTAGTCCATATTGTACATTTCTAACTTCCTTTTTCCATTTAGCAACCCTACTTGGTGTTAGGTAGTCCCTATGGAGTAATCTAAATTGAGTTCCTCTTAAGTATGTAGAAGTACATAGTGTTTGAGTCTTCTTAAGGCTTTGGAAACGAGATCTGTCCAAATCAGGGATGTCCAATAAATGTATCCATTTGTTCCTTAAAGGGAATGTAAGTTTTGATGCTAAAGTGCCCAGTTTTAAAAAATTTGATTTAAAAAAGGGGCACTTTAATTCATCAAAATTTACATTTCACTCCTGTTGTGAAAAAAAAAATACCTTTTAAACTTGACAGCTGCTCCAGCTTCCTCTGGTCGTCACAAGCCATTTCTGATGTCAGAAATGATGGATGGGTCATCCTCCAATCACGGCTTCCCCCCCCCCCCCCGGGGGAATCAGTGTCTGATGCCGTGATTGGAGGAAGCCGGGTTCCTCATTTTAGACCCAGGAAGAGGCTTTGCGACGGTTGGAGGAAGCTGGAGCTGCTGTCAAGAGTAAAAGGTAAGTTTTTTTTCACAGCAGGAGTGAAATATAAATTTTGATGAATTGAAGTGCCCCTGTTTTTAATCGAATTTTTAAAACCCGGGCACTTTAGCATCAAAATTTAAATTCACTTTAATTCCTTTAATATTCTTTCCTCATCTGCTATTCTAAGGATTTTATATATTGAGGATAAAGACCATTTCTTAATTTGATTGCTAAGGGCTAAGGACAAGGTCAAATAGAAGAGGGGAGAGGGGGCAACCTTGTCGGGTTCCCCTAGTTAATGAAAAAAGAGTTTGAAATACCGTTATTGATCAATAGAGATGCCTTCATATCCGAGTAAATATTTTCAACCAAGTTCATAAAGCTTCCCTCAATTCCGAATTTTTCTAGAACCCTAAACATAAAAGGCCATTCCACCCTGTCGAAGACTTTCTCTGCATCCAAGGATAGCAGGAATGCCTCAGACAGGGAGGAACATCCTCTGTTATACTGACAAATTGTGTGTAAGATTTTCCTCACATTCACTTCTGATGTTCTACCACTCACAAAATCCACCTTGTCAGGGTGTATGATTTTAGGTAATATACTTTTCATTCTTTCTGCCATAATATTTGTTAGTATCTTATAGTCCAAATTTAATAAGGAAATAGGCCTATAAGATGTTACTTCTAAGGGATCTTTATTCTGTTTAGGAATCAAGATAAAGCTCTTTTAAATTCATCTGTTATTTTAACGTTTCCTCAAAATAATATTTATAGAGACCTTTCAATACCGGGACAACTGTAGATGACAATATTAGATTTCAGAATTAGAAATATTAGAATATAGTTTGATTTAAATCTAAAGGTAAGTTTAAATTTATTATAAGATAGGGATCAGTTAATATTTAATATAAAGTTAGCGGGTTGTTAGGTTAATTTAGTTTATGCCGATGTGGGGGGCTGGCGGTTTAGGGGTTAATAACTTTATGTAGGTGGCGGCGGTGGCAGGGCGGCAGATTAGGGGTTAATAAGTATAATGTAGGTGGCGGTGGTGTAGGCGGCGGCAGATTAGGGGTGTTTAGACTCGGGGTACATGTTAGGGTGTTAGGTGTAAACGTAACTTTTATTCTCCCATAGGAATCAATGGGATATCGGGCAGCAGCGAACATGAGCGGATCGCATATTACGTCACAGATTTCTACTTTTGCCGGTCTGTAGGGTTTGATAAATGAGGCGAAACAAGCTCTCCACAATTACGCTGCGGAATTCCAGCGTATTTGCGGTTGACGGCTTGATAAATAGGGGCCAAAATGTTAATAACATTTCAAACTGGAGTAGAATAAACCTCAATATCAAAAACATAGCAGTGTTATTGTGCCTCCCAAGGACAGAACTCGGTGAACAATTCAATAAAAAAAAAAAAAAAAAAAAAAGTAAAATGCATAGTAGACAAAATAAAGCAGTGTCTTAAACATTCTTTACGTCTGGGGTCAGCTAAAAGGTTGCTTAACATTTTTGTTAACAGAAACATTCAATGTAAAAACAAATACCAAAAAATAAAAATAAATAGGAGGAGTCTGGGAATCTTACTTGAGACCTGTACAGTTCAAACCATAATGTCTAAAAACACTAAGATGATGTCCAAATACCAACAAGATGGAAAAATAAGAAACCAAACAAACTAGTTTTAACATTTTGGCTAACATCTTTTTTTCCCTTACAAAGCAATATGCGTTAACGCTTATTTAAATTAATCAGAAAATTTGTTTTTTTCATGTTTTTTTTTATAATGTTTTTTTGTATTTCCACTGCAAAAAAATCTTTTTTTTTTTTTTTTTTTTTTTAAATATGCTCAGCCAATCCAAATGTAAAAACCCCCAACATTTGTCAGATTGATCTAATACATAGTGGAAGCAGAATTCACATAACTATTGCTAAGTAGAAGATATCACATTATACAATGTATTTTCTCTCTTTTGAAAAATCTCTTTTATTGGGGGCCATCGGCCAGGGACTCTCATGGTTTAGACAGAGAGAAAAAGCTTTACAATTTACTTCTATTAATCATTCTCTTGGTATCCTTTGCTAAAGAGTAAACCTAGAGTAAACCTAGGCTAATAGGACCTTTGGACGGCCTCATGTATTTAACACTCTATAGATTAGTGTTTGCAATAATGTCTGTATCTGTGTTGTATATTGTTATAAACACTGCAGTCATAGAGTGCTAAAAACACATGCACGCTCCTAACGTCCTATGAGCCTTCATAGGTTTACTTTTCAACAAAGAATATTAGGAGAACAAAGCAAATTTGAGAACACACGTAAATTAGATTTTTTTTTTAATAGCAGGCTCTGTCTAAATCATAAAAGTTTTTTTTTACTTTAATGTCCCTTGAACCAGCTTCAATGCGTGTGCAAATACTGAAGGGATATTACTAGCACCCATATATACCCATGGTAGTTAAAATGGTGGACAAAATATTCTTACAGCATTCAAAGAGAGTCTGAAAACATTATGTATGTACATTGGTGGGTCATAAACTGATGAATAAATACTTGCTCTAATCTCAGATTTAGTATCTGTTTATATGCCATTTATATACCAACAGTCACACCAAGTAAATAATACTTGTTCCAGATAAAATCTTTTTCAACCAAACAAAACATAATAGTAAAAGAGATGTTCAGTATGTGCTGGTGCCTCAGAAAGTGTTCATATAAAAATATTGTGCATATTTAGATAATGGAAGTGAATTGGAAAGTTGTTTAAAATTGTGTGCTGTGGAGGAAGAGGAGGAGACTGTGCATAGGCTGCACCTGTGCATTAGTGCACCTGAGCACCTGTACAGACATCACTCCCCTGCAGTTACACCTTGGCGGTTTGTAGCGCTTGGATCCTTCATGTTAGAAGGAAATTCTGCAGCTGGTTAAAGCCAACACACCAGCTACCCTCCACAGCGTAAACTGATATCATACGCTTAAGATAAAAGACCTTTCTCTGGAGAGACTAATAACCCATTTGAGCATTTTACTGGGTAAACTTACCATAATGAAATAATAATACCCTGGCTAGCAGCACAAGTGAAGCGCTGACTTTTTTTCTTGATGGAGGAAATGCCGGGCTAACCAGACTTAGCAATCCGCAGCATAACAGCACCAAGAAGCAGCCTGCCTTGAATTATTCCCCCTTGCTAAACTGAAGCGCGGACCCTCACAGCAACTTACCGGCACCTGACCTGCCTCGGGGGCAATCAAGCCCGCTCCCACCCACCGGTGCTGCGTGTGGTGAGCGGATGGATCATTGAGCTCAGCGCGGAGGATAGTGAACCTGGTTTTATTTCCTCCTCTCCTCCCCCGGAACTGCGCGGAGGGATTCGGAGACGGAGGCACTCAGCATACCGGGACCTGCTGAGACCAGCTGGAAGGACACCCCGCTAAGCCCGGTAAGCGTCTAAAGATTGCAAAGAGTTTGAAAGGTTGGGATTCAGAACAAACTTTCTTTTTTGCTCCATACCCAACTTCAACTTGAAGCACAAGGAACATATTGGGGTAAGGGGGAATAATCTGTGTCTTTTTACCTGATCCATACTTGGCAAAACTCTGCTCTCTGGCTTATGCTAAAGTTGAAATATTGAAGGCATTTAACTGAAATTGACTTTTCTATCCTACAAGTTTTGCTGCTTAAAAAAAAAAAAAAGGAAAAAAAAAAAAAAAAAACCTGCTTAAGAAGTTAAAATCAAGCTACTTTGAGAATAACCTCCCCTTTAATGAATAAAAGGCATAGCAAGGAAGTAAAATTATCTACAAAAACTATAAGAACTCTTTTATATCTTTGCCTTGATAACAGACTAAAGTATGCTTAAAAGCTAGATTCATATGTAACTGGCTTAAGAACTACCTTTGTATTTATTAATCTCAGTAAGAACTGCAGCAAGGCTTTTTGGCCTATAGGAACTCAGATTGTTTTTTTAAATCAGGAACTGGGTATTACTTTAATATCTAAAAATTAAGTATCTGTGCAGCCTTTTTTTTCTATCTTTATAACATGATATATTTTCTACTTATTGGCAAACAGAGAACCCATTCTTTCCAGTGAGCCTGTTAACCTCACTAAAAAGGGAATTTGTATTACTCTTTAGAAAAAATACCAGAATTTGTTACAACTTATAATAATTGTATAATTGAATGGCTTATCCCTGTTATTGTAGTCACTAAATTTCTTTACTAGATATTTAAAGGAAAAACTATAGAAGTGAGATTTATAGGGGTGATATATAATTTACAAATAGTCTGTATTTTAACTAATTGAGAGCCTAAAGGGCCAGAAATCTGTCACATTATAAACCATAGCACCTGTAAGAATACTGATACAATAGTTACTCAAAAAATTAAGATCTTGCTGCAGAGGCTGTAATATCTCTTAAAGAACAGATCTATATTAAGCATACAAAGTTGAAATTTAGTATTCCAAAATCGTATAAGCAATTAGAAAAGGCTTCTACATGAGATCTCTGCCTCTTTCTTTGGAGCTAGTGAACTGGCTGTGTTAATTAATAGCTCATGGTTTAATGAGAATCTTTCTTTTCTTTAGCACAGTAGTCTCTATTTACATTCCCTGCCAATTCTGGTCCAAACTCACATAAGAACATATTAATCACCCCTTTTCTTTTTTTATCCCCACACTCACTCCCAGCACTTTTTTTTTTTTTTTTTTCACTCTCAGCACCTCCTTTTTTTTTCACTCTCAGCACCTCCTTTTTTTTTTTTTTTTTTTTTTTTTTTTTTTTCTCTCACACGCACACACATTGATTGAACCCTTTTGCTTTTCTCTCTCTTTCTGAGTATATGGACAAATATATCACTTCCCCCACTTGCACTCCCAAGACTAATCCAGGTATGGCAGCAAAATCAAAGGAGCGCAGAACAAAAAACATAGAGAGCCCTGTAGCACCACACGACTCTATTGCTCAATCACAGAGCATAAGCTCCATAGAATCTCAAAACACACAATCTTTAGTCTCTAGTATCCTAGAGGCCATATCACCTAAATTTGATTCCCTAAAAAATGAAATAAAGCAGGACATCGCATCACTAGCAATAGAAGTGAAACAGTTCGCTGGTAGACTACAAGAAATAGAACAGAGAATTTCTGATCTTGAGGATAAGACAAATATTCAGACCCCAAAAATTGAGGGAAACCAAAAGTTAATAAATAAACTCCAAGCTAAAATAGATGATCTTGAGAATAGGGCAAGGAGGAATAATTTAAGAATTATAGGATACCCAGAATCTGTACAGCAAGAAGATTTAATGAAATTCATGACACTCACACTCCCTCAATTGCTGAACATTCCCCCACCACCTACGCCTTTTCTGATAGAGAGAGTTCACAGATTGGGGAGATCTCCAAATGTCTCTAAACCAAGACCAATTATCGCAAAATTTTTAAATTATCAGGATAAATTGCTGTTTATGCAATATTACAGAAAAAAGCAGCTCTTGGTCTATGAGGGCTCAAAGATATTGTTATTTCAAGATTTCTCTATGGAGATATCTTCTAAGAGAAAGGAGCTCTCCCCAGTCTGTGGAAAAATGCTAAAGGTCGGCTGGCAAGCCACAGTTATCTATCCTGCTGGGCTCAAGGTAACTGTAGAAGGTCAAACTTTTTTTTTTCAAACAGTAGCCGAGGCAGAGAGAAAATTAGCAGAGCATGGGTTTTAACCATCGCTTAGATAAATTTTTTCTATGTTTCTTTTTCTCCCATACCATTAATAAATTCTTGCATATCTACACCATGATATTAATAATAGATAAACTTTTTATAATTCCAGAGCTGAGGGAGACCTTTGTTTCTTTCCTTTTTTCTCCTTATTTATTTATTTATTTTTTATTTTATTTTTTTTATTTATCTATTTATTTATTTTTTTTTCTTTTATTTTTTTGTTGTTGCATATCTGCTACTTACACCAATAAATATATACTAGATGGGTAAAAATCTTAGACTCACAACATGGAACATAGGGGGAATTACATCCCCTATTAAACGAAAAATGATTTTATCACACCTACAAAGGATTAATACATCAATAGCATTAATTCAAGAGACACATTTAAATCTAGAGGAATCCATGAAACTTAAATCGACATGGGTGTCAGAAGTAATTTGCGCTCCGACCTCCAATAGAAAAAACGGGGTAGCTATTTTACTAGGAAAAAAATTAGTATATGACAAACTACTCACAATAGTAGACTTAGAAAGCAGATATTTAATACTAAAATTGAAAATAGCAGGATCTATATATACAATATGCAACTTATATGCCCCCAACACAATTAAACCAGAATTCTGGGACTCCCTCCAATCTCAACTACTTCAAGTAGCAGAAGGTTATGTAATAGTTGCAGGTGATTTTAATATGGCACCCCGATGTCCCCTCGATAGACTGAGAAGAGGTACTGCGCAAAAAAAAACTAAAAAAGATAACTTGGAAGCAAAACTTTTTAACACTATCTTTCAAAATCTAGCCGTCAGAGATATCTGGCGGGTCCAAAACCCGGATTTAAAAAATTATACATGTTATTCAAAGGCATTTAAATCATTATCCAGAATTGACCTTATTCTAGTAAATGATAGCTTATATCAAAGAGGAGCCAGAGCTACCATTTCAGAAATTTGTATCTCAGATCACGCCCCTGTGATGCTAGATATCCCAGTAAATAATCTATCTACAAGAAGAGCGCGTTTTTTCTATCCAAAATATTTAAATAACGATCCGAAATTCAGTAATTGGCTAAAAAATAAACTAGAAGAATTTTTTCAGTTTAATATTGGATCAGTATCTAACTTCTCAGTTGTCTGGGAGACAGCGAAAGCGGTATTAAGGGGAGAAATCATCGCCTATATGGCGAGGGGCAAGCGTAATTCTCGATTAAAGGAAAAGCAACTAACAGCAGCAGTAAGTAATGCTTATAACAGATTTTTAAATTTTCAATCAGAAGAAAACTGGACTAGATATGCCAAATTGAAAAAAGAACGGGATTCCTTCTTAACAGCCTCAACAATTCGATCAGAACTAAAATATCAAGCGAACCTATATAAATATGGAAATAAATCAGGTAAGCTGCTATCTAAACTAGTAAAAAACTTTAAACAATCACCAACAATAGAATCAATACAGATCAAGGATAGTCATTTGAATGCCCCAGAAGACATATTGGAATCTTTTTACCAACATTATAAAATAATTTATTCATCTACACCTATGGATAAGTCGGCTAGGGATGTGTTCTGGAAAGACTTAAAGATCACGAAATTCAAATCTGAGTTCAGCCAGAAATTAAATGGGCCCATTTCTGAGCTCGAAGTCTCAAAAGCTATCCAAACATTAAAACTTGAGAAAGCTCCAGGTCCGGACGCAATGCCTAACGATTTTTATAAAATCATGGCACCTACCTTAATTCCCCACTTAACTAAACTCTTTAATCAATATTTCTCAGGCGAGGTCCAAATACCAAATACATTTTTAGAATCTAATACTATCTTTCTACTTAAACCTGGGAAAGATCCAGCGAACAGGGACTCATATAGACCAATAGCACTGTTAAACTCAGATTATAAGATATTCACATCAATTTTAGCAGCAAGATTACAAGAGGGGATAGCAGATGTCATTCATAAAGACCAAGTGGGCTTTATTCGCAACCGCAGTTCAGCAGCAAAAATTAGGCAATTACTTCTAATTATTGACTACTTTAAGAATGTCAAAGAGAGTACATTGAAAGAACAGTCTGATGCCGCAATATTAGCGGTAGACGCCGAAAAGGCATTTGATCGTGTTAATCATGAGTTCTTATTAGATGCCGTACAACGCTTTGGAATTGATAACAAATTTTATAAATTGGTGGAAAATATATGTTTATATTCATCCACGAGTCTAGTTATTAATGGGCATGTATCAGATACAATTAGAATGGAAAGAGGAACCCGTCAAGGATGTCCTCTTTCACCTCTATTATTCAACCTAGCAATTGAACCACTTGCACTGAAAGTTAGATATCAGATTGAGGGAATAAAAATTCATAAAAAAGAGGTGAAGGTCTCCCTATATGCCGATGACCTGCTACTATATATCTCAAACACATCGTCAAATATTCCCAAATTTAATAAAATAGTAGATTTATACGGTCGATGCTCAGGATATAAAATAAACAACACAAAGTCTGAACTATTGTGGCTGAGGAAAATGAAAGATTCCTGCACAAAACATCCTTACAAACTAGTTACAAGTTCCTTTAGGTATCTAGGAATCATAATATCAGATAATCCTAAAGATTGGTACTCTCTAAATATATCTCCTATATTAAAACAAGCTCTGAGCTATATGAAGAATTGGCAACATCTGCCACTCTCCATCTCAGGGCGAATAGCTCTTTACAAAATGACTATCCTTCCTAAGATTCTCTATATCTTGCAGAACCTTCCTGTTCTGATTAAAATATATGATATAAAGAAATTTAATTCTACTCTTAGAAGTTTTATATGGTATTCAAAAAAACCTAGAATTTCACTTCAAAAACTAGCCTTCCCTAAACAATATGCCGGACTGGCACTCTCTGATCTGCATTCCTATAATCTTGTTTTTCTAGGTCGTATAGCTTCTGACTGGATAGCAGAAGCAGATTATTTCACAGACAATGATCTTGAGGCAAACATAATATTCCCTCTAATTCCACTATCTTTGCTGCACTTGTCTTATAACTCTATTCCTAAACAAGTAAAGAAGTTTAAAACAATCTTTATAATCATTAAGGCGTGGAAAAAGATTGGAGCAAAAGTTGGAATTAACACAGATATACCTAAACATCAAACCCTTATTGGTAATCCAGAATTCCAAGAAGGAACTTCTTCACCCATTCTGATGAAATGGAAGAGGCAGGGAATATACTATGCACGACAAGTGGTTAATTTTGAGACGGGGAACATTAAATCCTTTGAAGACTTAAAACAAGAATATAGCTTGGATAATCGTGACTTTTTTACATATCTGCAAGTTAGACACTACGTAACGCAATTAATTCATAAGTTCCCGTGGAACTGGACATGGGGTAGGTTAGGGAATTGGCCAGTTCTGATTAAAGCCGGACTTACCTCTATCTCTTCATGGTACACATATATGGTAGGGTTTAAGGGTGAAGAGTGCGTCAAACAAATAGCTCAAAAATGGACAAACCTCTTTATGATTAATATTGATCATAAGAAGCAGGTTTTACGTTCTATAGTCTTACTTTTTGAGACCACAATAGCTGAGACTTGG
Source organism: Bombina bombina (assembly GCF_027579735.1). Classification (NCBI taxonomy): domain Eukaryota; kingdom Metazoa; phylum Chordata; class Amphibia; order Anura; family Bombinatoridae; genus Bombina; species Bombina bombina. The sequence continues at coordinate 976,233,368 of NC_069499.1, read as the reverse complement.
AGGGAGTCCCATGTGAAACTCATACACTTAACATACTATTCCCCAGATAAAGGTTATAAATGGCATAATACAAACTTTAATAGCTGCCCCAAATGTAGATTACCAGCGGCCGACATAATTCATGTATTATGGTCTTGCCCTAAACTGCAACAACTCTGGCTCAAAATAGAATTTTGGATAGAAAAAGTCTTAAAAATAACTCCTCTAAAGCTTACAGGCATAGATATAATTTTCTTGAAAGATAAGAGTCCAACTTTAAAAGAAGTAAGAATAATAAATCTAATCATTTTAGCAGCTAGAAATTTGTTATTTAAGGACTGGAAGCACAATATTATACCATCAATAACAGAGATTAAAAACTATCTTAGGAAACAATGTATAGTTGAACAACTAGCAACGAACTTGAATTCGGAGCAAGAGATAACTAGCTTTTTTCGAAAGTGGTCAAGATTTATTAGGATATTCCCCCCTAGCGAGATTGATACTCTAATCTATCCATTTCGGAATACCGAAATTGTGTTATTAGACATATGGTAACTTAACTTATCTTATCTGAACAACAAACAGCTCTTTTTTTTTTTTTTTTTTTTCCCCCTTCCCTCTCCCCCTCAGCTCTGGACATAATTTGATACATTCAAAAGTAAAAGGAGAAAAAGAAAAAGGAAAGCAAACAATCTAACACAAGAAATAGTTAAGTTAATCCATTCCAGGAATATTATCTCTCTGGTTTATTTTTGTTATTTTAAAAGGAAAATCCAGCAGACTTATATCTAGTCAGATTGAACTAAGTAGTAACTCATATCAACGGTTCAAGATCAGAATTTTTTTTTTTTTTTTGTCTTTCTTATTGATTTATCGAATTGATGTATTTGATATGAAATTAATATCTTATCATATGTTATCTTTTTAGAAAAATATTATGTTATGAACTCTTTGTTACTATGAAATCTAATGTTATCCCTGCTGATAATAAATAAAAGATGTAAAAAAAAAATTGTGTGCTGTATCTGAATAATGAAAGTTTAATTTTGACTTGAGTGTCCCTTTAATTACTTTTTTTTTTCTCTGTTTCAGGTATGCAGGCAAAGCTGTCAGAACTAACAATGGAAAAGTGTCGGTAAGTGTTGTGCTTACATATAAGTTAAAAAGTTTTTCTTTAAAGGATCATTAAGCTCAATGTATAAAATGTTAAAATATTGAAAGTTTAACATCATTGCAATACACATTCATTATTTATTTTGCTGAAAATAGTAATTAATCCCCTTTCTTCAGTTGAGGCTTAGGTTAATACTGGTATCTACATTTATGTGAACTAGTGTCTTCCTCTCCCTGTCCCTTACCTTGTCTTTCTATTTATTTGCTCATCTCTGTAGGCATTTAGATTATCAGTTTTGCATCAACAGTCATAATAGGAAAAGCACTCTTTGCAATCACATTGGGCATTCTAGATAGTTTAGGTGTGAATATATACAGTATATAAGGGAAGAGAAGCATTCAGGGCTACTCCAGTCTCTTTTGTGGAAATAAAAATTAATGCTCAATCCTTCACAGTTCATGTTTACAGCAGTATATTTCAAATTTTACTAGAAGCATTTTTGTCTTCTTTGTATTGGACAAAATACTTGATTGACAACTTTGAACATGTATACAACTCATTGCCCCTATGATAACTCACTGCCGGAATGCATATGTGACAGCAAGTACACTTCACACTTATCACTCAAGCAGTCATTACTTTAACAAAAACATTTTATGTGGCCACAAATGGATTGCAACTACATATACAGTTATAAGCACACTGTATTGCAATGTCTGCAGTGCATTGCAGCCAGAAGTTGCATATTTACTGTTCCTTTAACAGGGACATAAAACAATTTTAGATTGTAATATAACATGCTTAATTATATGTAGTAAAAACTGAATTTTCATTATTTAATTTGTCCCTTTTACCTATAATTTAACTTTTAAAATTGTGGGATCCTCCATTCTCCTTTAGCTTTTATAAAGTAATGGGTGCTGTATTTAATAGAAACTAAAACTTTATACTAATTTTGTACAAATTTAAACAAGTGATAAAATTATAAAAATACATCTGCATAATAATATCAGGCTAATTTTTGTTTTGAATACATCATTATATCATTCTTGTTGTGTGTTGTTTTGTTTTTTTACTGTTTAAGGGAGAGACTACTCCAGAATTGTTATTGTTTAAAAAGATAGATAATCCCTTTATTACCCATTCCTCAGTTTTGCATAAACAATACTTATATCAATATACTTTTTACCTCTGTGATTACCATGTATCTAAGCCTCTACAGACTGCCCCCTTATTTCAGTCCTTTTGACAAACTTGCATTTTAGCCAATCCGCACTGACTCGTAAATAACTCCACTGGAGTGAGCACAATGGTATCTATATGGCACACATGCACTAGCGCTGTCTAGCTGTAAAAAAAACTGTCAAAATGCCCTGAGAAAAGAGGCAGCCTTGAAGGGCTTAGAAATTAGCATATGAGCCTACCTAGGTTTAGCTTTTTGACTAGACTGTCCCTTTAATTATCCATAAACTGCCATTAGTATGACCCATCTGCAGAAAAATTGATTAGGGTTGGCACTTGTTTCACCTCTGGCCCTAATCAGAAACAATCAGATAAGCTTTATGTGCACAGAAGGGTTTACAAGTGGTGTACTGCTCCTGGTATCTAAAACCCTGCAATTGTGCTAACAAACTGAAAGTTTTAAATCTATTAAAAAAAAAAATGGTTTCTATTCAGGTCTTGTGAGATTTGAGAATGTTACATAACTGCTTTTGCTGAAAGATCATTACAATTTGTAGACTTAAAGGGACAGTGGAGTCAAAATTAAACTGTTATATGAGTCAGATAGAGCACACACTATCAAACAACTTTCCAATTCACATCCATTATCTAAATGTGCATAGTCCTTTTATAGGCACACTTTCTGAGGCCCCAGCTCCTAGTGAGCATGTGCAAGGTTCACAGAATATACATATGTGCATTTTGTGATCATGTGGCTGATGGCTGTCGCATGATGCATTAGGAAGGAAAATTTAACTAACTGACATTTGTCAGAAAAAATCTACTACTCATTTGAAATTCAAACTAAATGCTTTTGTATTAATTTATGTATTATATATTTATTGACTATGCTATTCTACTGTGTTTAGTGGTCATTTAAGGGTATAGAAAAGTCAATATTTAAATGTGCATGGGTTCATTTCAGTTTTAAATATAATCATTTTTGGAATATACTTCCATTAGCAAAAATGCTTCTAGTAAAAGTTATTACGTTTTTCAGCGGCATATGTACATATGCTATGATTGATTTCTATGATCTAATTTGTTTCATTCTCTTTGTTGAAAAGCATACCTAAGTAGGCTCAGAAGCTGCTGATTGGTGGCTGCAGATATATGCCTCTTGTGATTGGCTTACAGCTAGCTACCAGTAGTGCAATAATGCTCCTTCAACAAAGGATGCCAAGAGATTAAGCAAATTAGATAATACAAGTACATTGGAAAGTTGTTTAAAATTGTATGATCTACCTGAATCATGAAATAAAATAAAGAATGTAATGTCCCTTTAACTTGAGTCATACAAGCTAATGCTCACTTTCTGAATACTGGTGCACAAGCACTCATGGGATATGTGCATATGCTGCTGAAAAAACAGTAATAACTTTACTAAAAGCATTTTTGCCAAAGGAAGTATATTAGAAAAATGCTTGAAATGCACCCATACACATTTCAGTTTTCCCCTTTATATTCCGTTAAAACACACCCTTTTCATTTGAAAATAATCTGCAGTATTTAAAAATAGAATAGAATAGAATACAATAGAATGTGCTTTAATAGGCTGCTTTTTCATACATTCTCATTCACCATCAGATGGGAAAGAGGGTAACAAAAGTCATCTTTAATCAGTTGTCCATAGTTTTTGTGACCCTACTTTTGATTTTAAACAACTTTCTAACTTACTTCTATTATCAATTTTTCTTCATTCTCTTGGTATCTCTTGTTGAAAAGCAGGGATGTATGCTTAGGAGCCGGCCCATTTCTGGAGCACTATATGGCAGCAGTTATCCATTTGCAAGAGAGCTAGATGGCAGCACTTTTTCCTGACATGAAGTGCTCCAGATGCCTACCTAGGTACCTTTTTAACACAGAATATCTTGGGAACAAAGCAAATTTAAAAATAGAAGTAAATTGGAAACCTTTTTTTAAATAGTACTCTCTGTCTGACTCACAAAATAAAATGTATGGGTTTGATATCCCTTTAAGACTTCGCTGTATGTTATTCTGCAGCAACACAGCAGAAATGTCTTGTAATTACAAGGTGTTTACTGTCCCTTTAAACAAAAACAAAAAATATTTGCATAACTAAAAAAAATATATAAAAATCCTATTTAAAATGATTTCCATGTGCAAAATATGTTTAGTTGAAAATGTTTTAGCAGAAATAAAAATAGTTATAGGGATTTTACTAAAACATTCCGATAAAGATTTTATACAATGCAATTACAGAGATGGGCAGAGGATTGAAGAGCTGTTTTCAAAGAATCATTTACTGCGAGAACAACACAAGGTTCTTAATGAAAATATAAAAGTATTGGAGAACAGGTAAGTGATGGAATCTGTTTATATATGTTTGGGTTTTCTATGAAGTTGAAGGCAAACATGAAACAGCTTCACTGAGACCTAATTCACATTCTAGTTGTAAACTTTAAGAACTGGAAGTCTGTGGAGACGTTGATGCTACTATCAGTTACTCAGTGTACAAACGGAATGTAAACTAGATCTCACTGTACTTAAATGCTCAGTCGTTTTAAAATGATGAGGCGATCACATGACAGGTCTTGCGGGCCTCAATTAGATTATTTTTTTCTTTCGTGATTCAGATAGAGCAGGCAATTTTAAGCAACTTTCTAATTTACTTCTATTATAAATTTTTATTCGTTCTCTTGCTATCTTTATTTGAAAAAGAAGGCATCTAAGCAAAGGAGTCAGACAATTTTTGGTTTAGTACCATGGACAGCACTTTTTTATTGGTGGGTGAATTTATCCACCAATCAGCAAGAACAACCCAGGTTGATCACCAAAAATGGGCCGACATCTAAACTTACATTCTTGCTTTTCAAATAAAGATACCAAGAGAATGAAGACAATGTGATAATAGGAGTAAATTAGAAAGTTGCTTAAAATTGCATGCTCTATCTGAATCACGAAATAAAAAATTTTGGTTCAGTGTCCCTTTAATGATAAACAAAGTGATTGTAAACTTTAACCTTTTTGTTTACAATCACCTAGATTACAAGTTTTGTGTTATAGAGGGTGCGAAACAAACGCAACAAAAGTTGCATTATGTCACCCTCCATAACGCTGCCATTACAAGTTTCTAAAAAGCCGCCTTGTGCGTGCGATATGGTGACGATGAGCTCCATACTGCACAAAATCCAAGGGCTGCTTTGACGTGCTCGTGCACGCTTTTCCCATAGACATCAATGGGGAGAAGGTGTTCGAAAAAAAATAACACCTGAAGCGCGGAATGGTGATTGCTGCAACGCAACCCTATTGATGTGTATGGGGGAAAAAAGTAACTTTTAAACCTAACACCCTAACATAAACCCCAAGTCTAAATACCCCTAATCTGCTGCCCCCGACATCGCAGACACCTAAATAAAGTTATTAACCTCTAATCTGCCGCTCCCGACATCGCTGCCACTAATAAAAAGTTATTAACCCCTATTCTGCTGCTCCCGACATCGCTGCCACTAATAAAAGTTATTAACCCCTATTCTGCTGCTCCCTGACTTCGCCGCCACTATAATAAAGTTATTAACCCCTATTCCCCCGCACCTCAACATCGCCAATACTATAATAAAGATATTAACTCCTATTCTGCCGCTCCCCGACACCACCGCCACTAAATAAAGTTATTAACCCCTAAACCTCTGGCCTCCACATCACCGCCACTAAATAAACCTATTAACCCATAAACCGCCAGCCCCCCACATCCCAAAAAACTAAATTCAACTATTAACCCTAAACCTATCACCCCCTAACTTTATATTAAAATTACAATAGCCCTATCTTAAAATAAATTTAAAAAAACTAAGTTTAAACTAACAATTAACCTAACATAACTATTATACTAAAATTAAAATAACTACCAATTAAAAAAACTAAATTACACATTTAAAAAAAAACTAACACTACTAAAAAAATTTAATCTAAAATTACAAAAAATAAAAAATACTAAATTACAAAAAATAAATAATACTAAATTACAAAAAATAGCAAACACTAAATTACAAAAAAAATAACAAATGAAATTATCCAAAATAAAAACAATAACACCTAATCTAATAGCCCTATAAAAATAAAAAAGCCCCCCAAAATAGAAAAAACCCTAGTCTACAATAAACTACCAATAGCCCTTAAAAGGGCCTTTTGTAGGGCATTGCCCTAAAGAAATCAGCTCTTTTACCTGAAAAAAATACAAAGACCCCCCAAACAGTAAAACCCACTACCCAACCAAACCCCCAAAATAAGAAAACCTAACTAACAAAAACCTAAGCTACCCATGGCCCTGAAAAGGGCATTTGTATGGGCATTGCCCTTAAAAGGGCATTTAGCTCTTTTAAAAAAAAGCCCAAACCCTAATCTAAAATAAAACCCCACCCAAAAAGTTAAAAAAAAACACCTATCACTAACCCCCGACGATCCACTTACAGTTTCTGAATTCTGGATATCCAGGCAGCGAGAAGTCTTCATCCAGACGGTGAGGTCTTCATCAATCCAGGCGGCGTCTTCTATCTTCATCCAAGCGGCATCTTCAATTTTCCACCCGGTGGCACAGAATGGGTCCATCCTTCAAGACATATGGCGCGGAGTGTCCTCTTCATACGGTCGCCGCCGTACACTGAATCTTCAATGCAAGGGAGCCTTTTCAAAATGTGGTCCCTTTCATTCCTATTGGCTGATTTGATTTTTGAAATTCAAATCAGCCAATAGGATGAGAGCTACTGAAATTCTATTGGCTGATTTGAATAGCCATGAGTTTTATCCAGGGCCACAAGTGTTACCTGAGATGTGATATGGGCACATAACTGATAGATTTTACTAAAAACAGATCCAATATAATGTCAGTTATGCGGATCTCTGATGTGGGCATATGGCTAATAGGAGCTGCAGGGCCATTTCAAAAGCATACTGTCATGGAAAAGTAATGTAATTCATTTTTAACTGTGATGGGGACACAATAGCTGATTTGGGATGTTAGTTTTCTGTAATATTTTTAAAGTCCTAAAATTGTTAAATTTGTGAATTAGTTTGAAGAAAACTAAATTAAAGAGATATAAAACACTATTTTTTTCTTTCATGATTCAGATAGTGCATGCAATTTTAAGCAACGTTCTGATTGACTTATATTATCAAATTTTCTTTGTTCTCTTCAACAAAGAATAGCATGGGAACAATTCAAATTTGATAAAAGAAGTAAATTGGAAACTGTTTTCAAATTGTATGCTCTGTCTGAATCACAAAAGAAAATCTTTGGGTTTCATATTCCTTTAAAGGACGTTAACAGGACAGAAAACTATTTTCCTATTTTCAAAGTGTTTGGATAGTTTACCTTTTTCCAAACTTTGTCAGTGAGCAGATTCCTCCTGGCTCAGTACCCATTAAGAGCCATGTAGTAAAGTAAGATCAATAACTCCTTTGAGTAGCTCACTGTGATGGATTGTTGTATAAAATATGTTTCTTAATTTGCTCCAAGGTGAGGTGGAAACACAAAGATGTTTAAATGACCTTTTGGGACGTGTTTCTATTCTTAGGTTGAGGGCTGGCCTTTGTGACAGGTGCACAGTAACCCAGGAACTAGCCAAGAAGAAGCAACAAGAATTTGAGAACTCTCATTTACACAACTTGCAACAGATCTCATCCCTCAGTAGGTATCCAAAGTGTCAAAAGCAATGATCTTTTACAGCAGTTTTGTAACTGACCATTGGGGTCACTTGGTTGACCCAATTATTATTGAATTCTTATTATATGGAATGTTGAGGTTATAAATGCTTCAGTTAAAAAGGTACAATGATGCATATGTTACAAACCTTATGTTTAAAACAAAACTGTCAGCAAGTTAGGATGTAAATTTGTCACATTGTTAATATCTTGGCTGTCAGGGAGCTTTCATTTGAGACAATTTTATTCACATTACAATGGTGACATCTGCAGTTGATCCATTTTCATTGAGACATTTTGAATATTTAAATTTTGTCCTTTAAGTTTCAATTTAATATTTTACCTACATGAAGTCATATTTTCTTTTTGAATTTCAAGATTTCATTGTTTAAGATCAGCCCAGGCTTCACTCAACTCAGCAGGATATGCAGACCTATAGTAGTTTCAACGATTACAAGTGGCGCGATAACCTTTTTTTTCAGCGTTTAAAGTAAACTTTTAGCGTTCATATTACAAGTTGAAAATTACTTTTTTGCATGTGCTTACAGCTGGACGTCGGATATTGCACGTTAAAATCTTCTCCTTAAAGATTTCAATGGCGTGCACTTTAAAAAAACTAGCACTTATCGCTTGCGCACTAACCCAACACTGCATTAGACATACATTGCTAAACCCGAAGAAAATTATATTTTTATTTTGAAATATATATATATATATATATATATATATATATATATATATATATATATATATATATATATATATATATATAATTTACTTTTTTTTGTGAAATATATATCTATACCTACATAGCTATCAATAGGAATATATATTTAAAAACACTAAGAACATTTTCTACTGAAGAACATTGGAATGTGAAATATTTACAGTAAATACATAGTAAAACACCTTCATAAACATTAATTAGATATTAAAATAGATTTTTCTAATTTTAATGTATATATATATATATATATATATAAAAGTATGTTTTTGTGTGTGTATTAAAAAACAATACTTATTTGAGTTATGGTGGTTATAAAACAATGAGATTAAAATCCTCCTTTGCATAAAATAAGAGATATAGCAATTAGCAAATCTAGGCAAGTATCCACACTTAGGCCTAGATTTGGAGTTCGGCGGTAAAAGGGCTGTTAACGCTCCGCGGGTTTTTTTCTGGCCGCACCATAAATTTAACTCTGGTATCGAGAGTTCAAACAAATGCTGCGTTAGGCTCCAAAAAAGGAGCGTAGAGCATATTTACCGCAAATGCAACTCTCGATACCAGAGTTGCTTACGGACGCGGCCGGCATCAAAAACGTGCTCGTGCACGATTCTCCCATAGGAAATAATGGGGCAGTTTGAGCTGAAAAAAAACCTAACACCTGCAAAAAAGCAGCGTTCAGCTCTTAACGCAGCCCCATTGTTTCCTATGGGGAAACACTTCCTACGTCTGCACCTAACACTCTAACATGTACCCCGAGTCTAAACACCCCTAACCTTACACTTATTAACCCCTAATCTGCCGCCCCCGCTATCGCTGACCCCTGCATTACACTTTTAACCCCTAATCTGCCGCTCCGTAAACCGCCGCCACCTACGTTATCCCTATGTACCCCTAATCTGCTGCCCTAACATCGCCGACCCCTATGTTATATTTATTAACCCCTAATCTGCCCCCCACAACGTCGCCGACACCTGCCTACACTTATTAACCCCTAATCTGCCGAGCGGACCTGAGCGCTACTATAATAAAGTTATTAACCCCTAATCCGCCTCACTAACCCTATCATAAATAGTATTAACCCCTAATCTGCCCTCCCTAACATCGCCGACACCTACCTTCAATTATTAACCCCTAATCTGCCGACCGGAGCTCACCGCTATTCTAATAAATGTATTAACCCCTAAAGCTAAGTCTAACCCTAACACTAACACCCCCCTAAGTTAAATATAATTTTTATCTAACGAAATAAATTAACTCTTATTAAATAAATGATTCCTATTTAAAGCTAAATACTTACCTGTAAAATAAATCCTAATATAGCTACAATATAAATTATAATTATATTATAGCTATTTTAGGATTAATATTTATTTTACAGGCAACTTTGTAATTATTTTAACCAGGTACAATAGCTATTAAATAGTTAAGAACTATTTAATAGTTACCTAGTTAAAATAATAACAAATTTACCTGTAAAATAAATCCTAACCTAAGATATAATTAAACCTAACACTACCCTATCAATAAAATAATTAAATAAACTACCTACAATTAACCTAACACTACACTATCAATAAATTAATTAAACACAATTGCTACAAATAAATACAATTAAATAAACTATCTAAAGTACAAAAAATAAAAAAGAACTAAGTTACAGAAAATAATAAAATATTTACAAACATAAGAAAAATATTACAACAATTTTAAACTAATTACACCTACTCTAAGCCCCCTAATAAAATAACAAAGCCCCCCAAAATAAAAAATTCCCTACCCTATTCTAAAATACAAATATTACAAGCTCTTTTACCTTACCAGCCCTGAACAGGGCCCTTTGCGGGGCATGCCCCAAGAATTTCAGCTCTTTTGCCTGTAAAAAAAAACATACAATACCCCCCCCCCAACATTACAACCCACCACCCACATACCCCTAATCTAACCCAAACCCCCCTTAAATAAACCTAACACTAATCCCCTGAAGATCTTCCTACCTTGTCTTCACCATACCAGGTTCACCGATCCGTCCTGGCTCCAAGATCTTCATCCAACCCAAGCGGGGGTTGGCGATCCATAATCCGGTGCTCCAAAGTCTTCCTCCTATCCGGCAAGAAGAGGACATCCGGACCGGCAAACATCTTCTCCAAGCGGCATCTTCTATCTTCTTCCATCCGATGACGACCGGCTCCATCTTGAAGACCTCCAGCGCGGATCCATCCTCTTCTTCCGACGACTAGACGACGAATGACGGTTCCTTTAAGGGACGTCATCCAAGATGGCGTCCCTCGAATTCCGATTGGCTGATAGGATTCTATCAGCCAATCGGAATTAAGGTAGGAATTTTCTGATTGGCTGATGGAATCAGCCAATCAGAATATAGTTCAATCCGATTGGCTGATCCAATCAGCCAATCAGATTGAGCTCGCATTCTATTGGCTGTTCCGATCAGCCAATAGAATGCGAGCTCAATCTGATTGGCTGATCCAATCAGCCAATCGGATTGAACTTGATTCTGATTGGCTGATTCCATCAGCCAATCAGAAAATTCCTACCTTAATTCCGATTGGCTGATAGAATCCTATCAGCCAATCGGAATTCGAGGGACGCCATCTTGGATGACGTCCCTTAAAGGAACCGTCATTCGTCGTCTAGTCGTCGGAAGAAGAGGATGGATCCGCGCTGGAGGTCTTCAAGATGGAGCCGGTCGTCATCGGATGGAAGAACATAGAAGATGCCGCTTGGAGAAGATGTTTGCCGGTCCGGATGTCCTCTTCTTGCCGGATAGGAGGAAGACTTTGGACCCTCTTCTGGACTTCTTCAGTGGATGTCTAGCCCCCGCTTGGGTTGGATGAAGATCTTGGAGCCAGGACGGATCGGTGAACCTGGCATGGTGAAGACAAGGTAGGAAGATCATCAGGGGCTTAGTGTTAGGTTTATTTAAGGGGGGTTTGGGTTAGATTAGGGGTATGTGGGTGGTGGGTTGTAATGTTGGGGGGGGGGGAATTGTATGTTTTCTTTTACAGGCAAAAGAGCTGAACTTCTTGGGGCATGCCCCGCAAAGGGCCCTGTTCAGGGCTGGTAAGGTAAAAGAGCTTGTAACTTTTTAAATTTAGAATAGGGTAGGGAATTTTTTATTTTGGGGGTCTTTGTTATTTTATTAGGGGGCTTAGAGTAGGTGTAATTAGTTTAAAATTGTTGTAATATTTTTCTTATGTTTGTAAATATTTTTTTATTTTCTGTAACTTAGTTCTTTTTTATTTTTTGTACTTTAGATAGTTTATTTAATTGTATTTATTTGTAGCAATTGTGTTTAATTAATTAATTTATTGATAGTGTAGTGTTAGGTTAATTGTAGGTAATTGTAGGTAGTTTATTTAATTATTTTATTGATAGGGTAGTGTTAGGTTTAATTATATCTTAGGTTAGGATTTATTTTACAGGTAAATTTGTAATTATTTTAACTAGGTAACTATTAAATAGTTCTTAACTATTTAATAGCTATTGTACCTGGTTAAAATAAATACAAAGTTACCTGTAAAATAAATATTAATCCTAAAATAGCTATAATATAAATGTAATTTATATTGTAGCTATATTAGGATTTATTTTACAGGTAAGTATTTAGCTTTAAATAGGAATCATTTATTTAATAAGAGTTAATTTATTTCGTTAGATAAAAATTATATTTAACTTAGGGGGGTGTTAGTGTTAGGGTTAGACTTAGCTTTAGGGGTTAATACATTTATTAGAATAGCGGTGAGCTCCGGTCGGCAGATTAGGGGTTAATAATTGAAGGTAGGTGTCGGCGATGTTAGGGAGGGCAGATTAGGGGTTAATACTATTTATGATAGGGTTAGTGAGGCGGATTAGGGGTTAATAACTTTATTATAGTAGCGCTCAGGTCCGCTCGGCAGATTAGGGGTTAATAAGTGTAGGTAGGTGTCGGCGACGTTGAGGGGGGCAGATTAGGGGTTAATAAATATAACATAGGGGTCGGCGATGTTAGGGGTAGCAGATTAGGGGTACATAGGGATAACGTAGGTGGCGGCGATTTGCGGTCGGAAGATTAGGGGTTAATTATTTTAAGTAGCTTGCGGCGACGTTGTGGGGGGCAAGTTAGGGGTTAATAGATATAATACAGGGGTCGGCGGTGTTAGGGGCAGCAGATTAGGGGTACATAAGTATAACGTAGGTGGCGGTCGGCAGATTAGGGGTTAAAAATTTTAATCGAGTGGCGGCGATGTGGGGGGACCTCGGTTTAGGGGTACATAGGTAGTTTATGGGTGTTAGTGTACTTTAGGGTACAGTAGTTAAGAGCTTTATAAACCGGCGTTAGCCAGAAAGCTCTTAACTCCTGCTATTTTCAGGCGGCTGGAATCTTGTCGTTAGAGCTCTAACGCTCACTGCAGAAACGACTCTAAATACCGGCGTTAGAAAGATCCCATTGAAAAGATAGGCTACGCAAATGGCGTAGGGGGATCTGCGGTATGGAAAAGTCGCGGCTGAAAAGTGAGCGTTAGACCCTTTAATCACTGACTCCAAATACCAGCGGGCGGCCAAAACCAGCGTTAGGAGCCTCTAACGCTGGTTTTGACGGCTACCGCCGAACTCTAAATCTAGGCCTTAGTAAATAGGGAAGGGAAGAGAAGGGATAGAGAATTGCACTACTCCATGGTGACTCAATTAAGAGAATAGTAATAATTCAAGTATGTTTTGGGGGTGGGTGCTGTATACTGAAGAAATAGAGCAAAAGTAGTAGTGGATAATCCAGCTACAAAAGTGTATACTAAATAGCACTCCTCACCATTTGAACCACTAAAAAAAAATAAAAAAATAAGAGATATATTTACGCAGTCTAAGCCGTATGGCTTGTGTTAAACACTTATGAGAACACATGAATGTCCCAGAATTGTGGGAACACAAAAAGTAATTAAAAAGTAACTTTTATTAATCAATAATAAAAAATAGGGAAAACACACAATTAAAAACAAATAGTGGAAGTACATAAATAAAGCACCAATAGGATACTAGTGGGATAATAGAGGACCCAAAATGGTGGTCCAAATACTCGATCAATATGATAAATGTGGAATGTGAGTCACAATGAGTGTGAAGAGATTAATGATAATTCTAGTCCTTCAAAATTCTGCCACATCATATAGGTGTCAAAATAGAAGTGATTCTTAAAGTGAAGTTTCCATGAATGGGTATATAATTGCAACAGATGGATATTGTATGTAAGTATCCACGCTTGCTTTCCCCCCAAATTACTCTGTATACACTATTACCAGTGCACCAGGAAACTCTGGGTAAGATATAAAAATTAGATAATCAATTTCTCACAGTTTTTTCCTTCCAAGTACTGTTTTAAACAAAGCAAACACGTTTATGGGGTAGGATGCAGAAAGGAGTTTGCTGTGTTTAAAACCATAATGTGCTTTCAATAATTCTATATCTCTTACTTATGTGTATATATGTGTATATATGTGTATATATGTATATATATGTGTATATATGTGTATATATGTATGCATATGTGTATATATGTGTATATATGTATGTATATACATATATAAACACATAAATACACACACAAATATGTATTTCCACAAGAAGTGTTACAAGGGTTCAACTAAGACTTAATTTTAAGAAAGCAAAATTCAATGATTTAAGGAAATCGTTAAACAACATAAATTGGATCAAAGTATTCTCTAATAAAAAATACAGAGGATAAATGGATCACATTTAAAATGTTTTTAAAAAAATACATATATCAACACATACCATATGGTTATAATAGAGCTAGAAGTAGGGAAATTTAAAAATGTAATATCATTTAGGATAGGAAATATATAATTGATATATTAACTTCTTCACTGCTGACAGATTCAATGAAAAAAAACCAATCTCTACCATCAAACTAAAAATGCTTTCGCTAAAATGTAAAGATTACCTTTTTTGATAATCTTTATTTGAAAAAATCCCCCCAAGGTTTGCATTAAAATAGGTATACATGAATTGCATTAAAACCAATACAATTGTTGTAATTAAACTAGTTTGAAAGCACAGAAAAATTCAAAATGTAATGATTCAGAAAAATGGGCCGAATTATCAAGCTCTGAATGGAGCTTGATGCCCCTGTTTCCGTGCGAGCCTTCAGGCTCGCCGGAAACAGCAGTGATGAAGCAGCGGTCTAAAGACCGCTGCTCCATAACTTGTCCGCCTGCTCTGAGGCTGCAGACATCAATCAACCCGATCCTATACAATCGGGCTGACTGACACCCCCTGCTAGCGGCCAATTGTCCGCAAATCTGCAGGGGACGGCATTGCACTAGCAGTTCACAAGAACTGGAAATTAATAGATGTGTGAAGGAGCGCCCCAAGAGAGGCTTAAAGGGACAGTCTACACCAGAATTTTTATTGTTTTAAAAGATAGATAATCCCTTTATTACCCATTTCCCAGTTTTGCATAACCAACACAGTTATATTAATATACTTTTAACCTTTGTGATTATCTTGTATCTAAGCCTCTGCAAACTGCCCATTTTTTCAGTTCTTTTGACAGACTTGCAGTCTAGCCAATCAGTGCCTGCTCCCAGATTACTTCACGTGCACGAGCACAGTGTTATCTATATGAAATATGTGAACTAACACCCTCTAGTGGTGAAAAACTGTTAAAATGCAATCTGAAAGAGGTGGGCTTCAAGGTCTTAGAAATTAGCATATGAACCTCCTAGGTTAAGCTTTCAACTAAGAATACCAAGAGAACAAAGCAAAATTGGTGATAAAAGTAAATTGGAAAATTGTTTAAAATTACATGCTCTATCTGAATCATGAAAGTTTATTTTGGCCTAGACTGTCCCTTTAAGTATACTAAAGAAAGTAGAAATAAAAGGGTACTAAGATAACGGTATCCCAAATGTTATAAAACACTCATAAGGTAAGTAAATAGTATTAGAAAGTGCCCCAGCCTAAGAGAGGATAGAGACTGGAAAAAAACTCGAAGAGAAAAAAAGGGGGTACTAAGAAATTCAGATATAGCTAATAATGACCAAGGTAAATAGGCGCGTATAGATATAAAGTCTATAACAAGTGTGTTAAATACAATACAATGTCTAGGATGTGATGTGAAGGTATATCAATTGTATATAATGGCGGTGATGCAATAAAAAAGGGGGGTGCAATAAAAAGGGGGGAGGGAGGAAGGTATGAATGTGTAAAAAGATATATTGTACTGGTAAAAAAGTGTATAAATAAAAGATTATAAATAAAAAGTATATCCCATAGAATACTTTTTAATGCCATGTAATGGTATAGTCAGCGGTGAAATACAGTGGTGTGTTGCAAACAATACTATACTTTGGGATATAGATAAAAAAAAAACTCTATATATAGTGTGACACAATGATTATATAATTCTAAAGTGATTACAGTCAAATATAAAGGAACAGAATAATAACCAACAGTTTAGCTAAGAACCAGACAGCAATAGTCTGGTAAATGACTATGTACATATGACAAAATTGGCCAATATGAAAAAAATCCCAGTACTGAAAATATTTATATAGATATATATATATATATATATATATATATATATATATATATATATATATATATATATATATATATATATATATATATATATATATACCTGTATGTATATATATATATATATATATATATATATATATATATGTAGATAGAGAGCACTCTCACTTTCCAAACTTGATGCCAGGGTGCCAGCAGATGAATATGCAAAGTAAAGGAAGGCACTCACTGGTCTTTTTCTTCAAAATAACTTTAATAATTGTGACGTTTCGGGGACACACTCCCCTTCCGATCAGCCAATAGAATGCGAGCTCTATCTGATTGGCTGATTGGATCAGCCAATCGGATTGAACTTGAATCTGATTGGCTGATGGAATCAGCCAATCAGATTTTTCCTACCTTAATTCCGATTGGCTGATAGAATCCTATCAGCCAATCGGAATTGAGGGGACGCCATCTTGGATGACGTCCCTTAAAGGAGCCTTCATTCGTCGTAGTCCGTCGGTGAAGAAGGATGTTCCGTGGCGGCGGAAGGAAGATTCAAGACCCGGCTTGGAAGATGACATCGCCCTGATCGAAGACTTCTTCGGCGCCGCCTGGATGATGACTTCATCGGATGGAAGATTTCTTCAGCGCCGCTTGGAGGATTAACTTCTTCCGCTCCGGATGTCCACTTCGGTTCCATCGCTGCTCGGCTGAGTGAAGACGACTAAAGGTAGGATGATCTTCAGGGGATTAGTGTTAGGTTTTTGTAAGGGGGGTTTGGGTTAGATTAGGGGTATGTGGGTGGTGGGTTTTAATGTTGGGGGGGGTTATTTTTCATTTACAGGCAAAAGAGCTTAACTTTTGGGGGCATGCCCCCACAAATGGCCCTTTTAAGGGCTGGTAAGGTAAACGAGCGTTGAACTTTATTTATTTTACAATAGGGTAGGGCATTTTTTTATTTTGGGGGGGTTTGTTATTTTATTAGGGGGCTTAGATTAGGTGTAAGTAGCTTAAAATTGTTGTAATATTTGTAAAATGTTTGTAACTTATTTTTTTATTTTCTGTAACTTAGCTTTTTTTATTTTTTGTACTTTAGTTAGTTTATGTAATTGTATTTAATTGTAGTTATTTGTAGGTAGTTTATTTAATTAATTTAATGATAGTGTAGTATTAGGTTTAATTGTAACTTAGGTTAGGATTTATTTTACAGGTAATTTTGTATTTCTTTTAGCTAGGTAGTTATTAAATAGTTAATAACTATTTAATAACTATTCTAACTAGCTAAAATAAATAAAAAGTTACCTGTAAAATAAATATAAATCTTAAGATAGCTACAATGTAATTATTATTTATATTGTAGCTATATTAGGGTTTATTTTACAGGTAAGTATTTAGTTTTAAATAGGAATAATATATTAAAGTATAGTGTAGTGTTAGGTGTAATTGTAACTTAGGTTAGTTATTATTTTACAGGTAAATTTCTCTTTATTTTAGCTAGGTAAGCTATTAAATAGTTAATAACTATTTAATAGCTATTGTACCTAGTTAAAATAAATACAAAGTTGCCTGTAAAATAAAAATAAATCCTAAGATAGCTACAATATAATTATTATTTATATTGTAGCTATATTAGGGTTTATTTTACAGGTAAGCATTTAGTTTTAAATAGGATTAATGTAGTTAATAATAGAAATATTATTTAGATTTATTTAATTAATATTTAAGTAAAGGGGGCATTAGGGTTAGTGTTAGACTTAGGTTTAGGGGTTAATAACGTTATTATAGAGGGCGGCGGTATAGGGGGGCAGGATAGGGGTTAATAGGTATAATGTAGGTGGCGGTGGGCTCAGGGAGCGGCGGTTTAGGGGTTAATACATTTATTATAGTTGCGGTGGGCTCCGGGAGCGGCGGTTTAGGGGTTAATACATTTATTATAGTTGCGGTGGGCTCCGGGAGCGGCGGTTTAGGGGTTAATACATTTATTATAGTTGCGGTGGGCTCCGGGAGCGGCGGTTTAGGGGGTAATAACTTTATTTAGATGCGGCGGTGTAGGGGGGACAGATTAGGGGTGTTTAGACTCGGGGTACATGTTAGGATGTTAGGTGCAGACATCTCCCATAGGAATGAATGGGATGTCTGTCAGCAGCGAACTTGTACTTTCGCTATGGTCAGACTCCCATTGATTCCTATGGGATCCGCCGCCTCCAGGCTGGCGCTTTGAAAACCAGGTACGCTGGGCCGTAAAAGTGCCGAGCGTACCTGCTAGTTTTTTGATAACTAGCAAAAGTAGTGAGATTGTGCCGCACTTGTGTGCGGAACATCTGGAGTGACGTAAGAATCGATCTGTGTCGGACTGAGTCCGGCGGATCGAAGCTTACGTCACAAAATTCTACTTTTGCCGGTCTCGAGCCTTTGATAACTAAGGCGTATCAGCTTCGACACAAATACGCTGCGGAATTCCAGCGTATTTGAGGTTGACGGCTTGATAACTAGGCCCCTAAGTGTTCCGGTGGAAATAGATAGTCTTGATAAAGGCCTCGTAGTAGGCTGAAACGCGTTGACCTCTGCATTCATTTGACATACCAGCCAGAGTGATTCTTTCTGTAAACGGTGAGCACATTACCTCTAGGATACAGTTTTTTGTACTGTTTGTGTAGTAGTCTTTTTCTTCTTTCCCATATAGGTTTTCTTTCACCAAAATGCTTAAAGTTGATGCCCGGTCCTCACCTGAACTTTTATGAGTCTATTTCGACCGGAACACTTAAAGTTCATCTCTATTTGGATACAACTGTGACTATTTTTTGACTTTTTATATTTTTGATATATTTTTGTCTATATATATATTTTTATTTTATTTTTTTTTCTTCAGTACTGGGATGTTTTTTCATATTGGTCAATTTTGTCATATGTACATAGTCATTTACCAGACTATTGCTGTCTGGTTCTTAGCTAAACTGTTGGTTGTTATTCTGTTCCTTTCTTGTTGAATTGTATTGCAACTATTGCTTATATTAAATATATTTTACTGTAATCACTTTAGAATTATATAATCATTGTGTCACAATATATATATAGAGTTTTTTTTATCTATATCCCAAAGTATAGCCACTGTATTTCACCGCTGACTATACCATTACACGGCATTAAAAAGTATTCTATGGGATATACTTTTTAATTTATAATCTTTTATTTATACACTTTTTTACCAGTACAATATATCTTTTTACACATTCATACCTTCCCCCCTCCCCCCTTTTTATTGCACCCCCCTTTTTTTATTGCATCACCGCCATTATATACAATTGATATACCTTCACATCATATCCTAGACATTGTATTGTATTTAATACACTTGTTATAGACTTTATATCTATACGCGCCTATTTACACTTGGTCATTATTAGCTATATCTGAATTTCTTAGTACCCCCTTTTTTTCTCTTTGAGGTTTTTTCCAGTCTCTATCCTCTCTTAGGCTGGGACACTTTCTAACACTATTTACTTACCTTATGAGTGTTTTATAACATTTGGGATACCGTTATCTTAGTACCCTGTTATTTCTACTTTCTTTAGTATACTTAAGCCTCTCTTGGGGCGCTCCTTCACACATCTATTAATTTCCAATTATTCATCTGTACAATTTCGTTAGGCGATTGTCCAAATAGAAGTGAGCCTGTATACTTTTTTACAATATTGGCGCTGTCCCCCTATTTCTGTATTATAGTTCACAAGAACTGCTTGTGCAATTATAAATGCCGATAGCATACGCTGTCGGCATTTATCGATGTGCGGCGGACATGATACACTACATTGTATCATGTCCGCTCGCACTTACATAAATTGGCCCCAGAGCATGCAATCTTAAACACATTTCCAGTTTGCTTATCAAATTATCCTTGTTCCCTTGGTATCCTTTATTGAATACTAGACCCAAAAGCAGTGATGCACTACTGGGACCTAGCAGAAAACTTCTGGTGAGGCAATGACAAGATGCAGACACCAATCACACTGCATTGCTGCTCCTGAGCCTACATAGGTATGCTTTTCAACAAAGGAAACTAAGAAAACAAAACTAATTTGATAATAGGCGTATACTGGAAAGTTGTTTTTTTTTTTTTTTTTTAATTGCATCATCATGAAAGTTTACTTTTTATTTTACTGTCTCTTTCAATGTATTGGGGGAAAAAAAGGTGTTTTTGGGAATGAAATAAAAAATGTTTCCCTTTGGGCTAACCATT
The DNA here is from genome assembly GCF_027579735.1 of Bombina bombina. Classification (NCBI taxonomy): domain Eukaryota; kingdom Metazoa; phylum Chordata; class Amphibia; order Anura; family Bombinatoridae; genus Bombina; species Bombina bombina. Next base: position 976,212,890 of record NC_069499.1, on the reverse strand, counting down.
CGCTCTTGAGGCACGAGTCTTCTGGCGTTGATTGACAAGAGGACTAACAACATGTTAATCCCATTCCCAGCAAATAAATATATATATACATATACTGTGTGTATATATATATATATATTCATACATATCCATACATATATATACACATATATACACATATATACATATTGCAGAAATACTTGTTTTGCTATTTCAACTGAACTAATATATCTCTATAATGAAACAGAACCAGTGACCAAGTGACTGAAACTGATTATATTACATTTTCTTACTTCTATATTCTGAGTCATTGGAATATTATTTTCTGTTTCTAACATACCTGGGCAAAATATTAAAAGTCAGCAAAACCACTGAGATTTTGTTAAGTACTAAACCTCTCCAGGCGTATATTATAATTTAAAATAAAAAAAAAACGTTTGGTTTTTAGCTTATAAACTATAATAAATGACCTTTTAATACCATGTATTTATATTACTATAGGTTTATGTAACTTGATGAATAATTGTTTTTGGCAGATTCTGAAATGAACAACTTGAAAGAAGAGAAAAGGTTCCTCCTAGAAGAGTTAAAGAAACTGAAAAACTTTGAGTAAGCATGAGTTTTATCTTTTCTTTTAATCTGTCGAAATTGACATATCCTACCCTTTTATCAATGGCAATAAGCTATATTTCACCAACCCACAACTTGAATATTAACAAAAAGAGAAATGCTCTCAACCATGGAGTGAAGAAAAGTATACTAGCTTGTCCTATAGCTAGTCACCAACCCCGGTACTTATTGCTCAGCATGTGCCTTTCACAGAGAGGAACTTTCCTACAGTATATTAGTCTGATGCTGCCAGCCCAGCTCTGAAATACAAGGCAATGCTAATTAAGAGATATGTCAACCCCAAACATACACTTGGACTTGTGTTGGCCTCATCAGTGAAGTACAGTCATATTCTTCTGGACACACTGGCAACAGGTCCAAAATTCATTATGTGCTATCATTCTTAGGGAGCTTAGGAACAGACAAAAGCACATTAGCGTGTTCTATGGCTATGTCACCACCCCTGCACAAGCCTATTTGCCAAGTCTGTTCCTTCCATTTTTTTATATTGATATCGTAGATTGACTGAATAAATGACTTAATGCTGTGCATATATCCTAAGATTTATTCCTGTGTAATTTACCTACAAAGTGCACATTTTTGATAAAGTACGATTTTTGGTGAACAATTTTGTTATGATTTTTTGATGCACCTTAACAACACAATTTTCCCCTGCGTATTTTTGTGTGAATGGTTAAATTATATGTTTTGTATGATTTTTAAATTACAATTTTCATTATTCACTTATATAATGTATGCATCTCTTTTCAATATGAAAATGCAATATACGCATTCAGGTTGGCTTTATATAATTCAGGGTGGCTTTATATAATTCCACCAGGGAATTAGAAAGACTAATCTCGCCAGCCCAGAGAGCTTTTTAGAATCAGGCCATAGGCGATTTGATGTAAAAATAAATATTAGTTCTAACTAGACATGTGCACTGCAGAAAAATTTGTTTCGGTTTATTTTGGGACAATTCCGATTTTTTTCGAATTTCGTTTCTGACTGATTCGAATTCTGATACATTTGAACGTATTCGTTTCGGATTTATTCGGATTCAAATAAATTCGGATGTATTCTTTTCGGATTCGATTCGTAAATTCGGAAGTTTGGTTTGTGTTATGTTAATTCAGATGGTTCCAAGTTACACAAACTTTCAATGTTCTATCTCAATAAATCTCACTAAATTTAATTTTTATACTGAATTGTAATTAGTCCATGGCCATTAGAATGTAACGAATAAATCCAAACTAATCTGGATTTATTAGTTACAAATGCATTCGGATTAGTTTAGTTTCGTTGCCAGGGTAATTCGGAAATTCAAATCGATTTGAATCTCCGAATTTGGCAAATTCAGCCGAATTTCGATTCGGAATGAAACGAAACACACGTCTAGTTCTAACTGTGTGCTCTAATCCTAATGCTCCCCCTGGATAGAAGTAGATCTCCCACAACTACTTCTCAATCTATCCACCGTACACCAACTAATTCTGGTAAGATTCCCCGGGTAAGCCCGGCTGATACGTGAACTTCATCCTCCACAAACTTTTATTGTGTTTCTTGGGAGAATCTGACCTTTTCATTACAGCTGCACTTTATGTTTGAATTTTATCACTGGAACTTTGTGCCCTATCTTGGAATAATTATTGCGGACTGTGGGCTTCATACAAACGTAATCTTGTGCCATATAAACACATTTGAGCCCTTCCTCACAACGGATCTTTTTAAATAACAAATAGTTGTAGCCACAACTTTTTAATGATAGTTATTCATTGAATATTAATGGTAACTCTGTGCTCAGATTTGTTTTTGTACTATATATATATATATACACTCTGATTTATTTTTATTTGATTCATTTTAGGCTTTATTTATGATATTGAAGTTATAGTTATATGAACAGTAAACTTTGTTACATAATTATTCAGCTAGTTTCTGTGTTGTTTAAATATATATATAGACACTCTGTCCTTCAGATATCCCATCCATCCTTAGCTTTTTAGCGCCCCTCTCCATTATTAATTTACCCATAGGTGATTTGATGTATAATCGTTTTCTACTTTAATGATAACCCAGTTTGGTCACACACCATAAACTAACAGATCACAAAACCTTGGTCGTATTTCAGTTTTCAAATAGTATTCATAATAGTTTCCAAAATTGTATTATTAATGTCTTTTAAAAAGTCATATTGATGTGTATTTGGTGTTATGTATATGCCAAATGCATGGGCTTAATGGAAGTAAATACAACCTTGATTAAATGTCATATAACAGATGGTAATTATTCTGGATCTATTCATTTGCATAAACTGTGGATATGCAAAAGTGACCTGACGTTATAACCACTATATCATGTCATGAGTATTGTAAAAAAAACAACAACTTTAAACTGTAGACTTGAATACATTAAATGAACGTGAAACCTTACCCCCTTTAGCGAAATAAACAAGCCCTCCAGATCCCATACTCCTGAAGACAAGCTTGCTTCAGATTCGCCTCGGTCTCCTACAACTTCTACAAGTCAGAAAAAGGCTCTAGAACAAATGAGTAAAGATTCAGAGACACAAGAAAGTCTATCCAACTATCAGATAGAAGGTACGTTCCTTGGTATTATTGAATGTGTACTGAGCATATTTATGGAAGAAAGCCATACAATTTAAAGTAATGTTAAACAGTAAATACATGCTAAATTTATAGTTATGGTAAACTTTACATGTTTTAAAACCAGGTCCGGAATCTAAGCAATATTTTACAGGGACTTTTAATTGATCACTTCTAACAAAGATGCAATGCTATTTACTTTTTTAATCTAGCCGTGCCATTCTAATACCGCCGGTATTTTTTTTTTTTTTTTGGTGAGATAATGGTTTTGACTCTACTCTAGTCAAAAAGAATGAATTTCCTGGTGTTATTCTAAAATAATAATTGACTCAAGACTAGTCATCAGAAGCCATCCTGAAGTATGCCCACAGGCTGAAATATTTAAATGAGATCACTCTAGAGGCATTCACTGTAAGTTAAGTTACAGTGCATCTTTGTTAGAAGTGATCATGTCAAGTCCAACCAAAATATCACTTAGATTCCGGGCCTGATTTTAAAACAGGTAAAAAAAAAAAAAAATAGACCGACCAACTGGCTGCTCATGAGTAATTGGCATACCCTTTAACTCATATTCTCACATCCCCCATTTTCTGAGTGTATTTTATCATCATTTTTTAACAATAAAGTTACTGCTATTTTTCAACGATTCTTGCTGGATTCTTCTGTCTTGATTTGAAGGAAAAAAAAATGTAGATGTTATTTTTTACAATTTTGGTGTCGATCTTATTTTATTTTCTACAGAAAATCACCATTAAAGTCAAGGGGGATTTATGTAGATTGATTAGTTGTTGTTTTTTTAAATGATTGTGATTAATTCCTATATTAGTAGTTTAAATACTGAAGATATAAGTGAAAAGGTTTATTTTCTATAAAATACTTTGGTATCTATAAAGGAATGGGTGCCCCATGCTTAAATGTAAATGGCCATAATAGTGGAAAAATGCTCTAATTCATTTGACCATGTAATTTTAAGACTATTGACCCTACACTACTGTGTGTTTAACCCCGCAGGGAAGTTAAACACACAGTAGAAGTGCTGTTCAGAACCTGCAGAGCACTGATCCAATCAGCAGGGCTATCTGCACATCACAACTCACAAAAGAACCAGTAGTGCTCTGCAAGTCTCAAGTGGCACTTCTACTGTCTGTTTAACCCCTTTGTGGAAGTTAAACACACAGTAGTGTAAGGTCAATGGTCTTAAAATTGCATGCTCTAAAGAATTAGAGCATGTAATGTTTTGAATATTATGTTCCTTAAATATTTCCTGCCTAGAACAATTAGGAACAGATATAAATCAGGCAATAAACCCTGCCAGCTATGTTTGTACAGTCTTTTTATTGCCTGTGTTCTATCAGACTAGCAAACATATCAGATCAGCAAATGGAAGTGACATTCTGTCAGCTGTCTGACCGAAAATACTCACTGCGCGTGCACTCCTCCGTGTCATCGCATTCCAATCCCAGCACGTCACAAATTACTATCTACCCATCATATTTTTGCACACTTTTAAAGCGCATGTGCGCACAAGGTGTAATTTGTAAATGTAAGGCATAATGGGTAATGTAGTTTAATTTCAAAGAACTACGGTACCTTTAATAAACAGTTATAACAAGTCATATTAAAATTATTTTTGATAAATTAATAAACTGGTTTAAAAATATCAGCATATAATTCTTTAAGGTTCAGTTTATTAATTTATCAAAAATAATAATTACGCTGAGGAGCGCATACGCGGTGAGTATTTTTGATCAGACAGCTGACGGAACATCACTTCCATTTGCTGATCTGATATGTTTGCTATTCTGTTAGAACACCACTCACTGGAGCAACAAAACATGTCCCGACTCCCTCATCACACTTACATCACACTTCATTTTCCAGGATTTAAACTCTCCCCAACATAAAGACAGATCCATAATGTTCTCCACTCAGTGCTCTAGCTACAACAAAAGGCGTGCAAAGGGGAGAGCGCTGATTGGAGAACAGTTAAAACCTTTAGCTCACAGAAAAGCATGGATTGTGGGGTATTTGAATTTCATATCTATATTAAAAAGTTATAGCACATCTTCATTACAACTGATGAATTAAACTCCATCTAAAATATCACTAACATTCCAGATCTGTTTTTATAAAGGGGACAGTTTACCATCACTTTAACAATTTTGCTGCAATGTGTAAGAAAAAAAATAAGACTGTTTAACATAACACGTTTTCTTTAATGTGTCAGCTACTTTGCAAATACAAAATGGACAGACATTGGTCATTTTTCTTTTCAGACAAATCCACTGTTGCTTCCAGGCTCTCTCCAGGTGGGAAAAGTTCTCAGGTTGGAATCGGATGTCAGGATAATTGCCTTCAACAGATGGTATATGCCCTATACATTTGTATATTGTGTCTCTTCATATTTCAACAAATATACAAACAAAATATAGAAAGCAAAAAATCAATAACTATAATTAAAGATGGTGTCACCAACCTCTTACTCTTGTGATTACCAAATTCAGCACTGACAGTAATTATTCCATCTGTTAATCAAACCTAGTTTTACCAACCAGTTGCTATTTTACTGACATGGCTAATATTTTGAAAGTCAGTACAGGTATCTATATATACGGTTTGGAACATGATAATTTATAATAAGTGATCTAGAGAAGTGATTCTTTAAAAAAAATGCCTTCCATTCCAATCCATGTGACTTTGTCAAGCAAAAGCAATATATACTGCAGCTCAGGAGCTTGGGTGACTTTTAGCTTGATTTTCTAAGTCATCCCAAGTCATTTGAAGGGTAACTCTTTGAATTTGTAAAACTTTCTGAATTACATATATAACAGAAAACAGATGAAAAAAACATTTTCATGGGGTTGTTCATAGTGTATATACAGCTAAGATAAAGTAAAAGATTGAAGCCATTTTATTCAGTGTTGATGTGCTTAAAGGGATACTAAACCTAATTTTTTTCTTCCATGATTCAGATAGAGCATGCAATTTTAAGCAACTTTCTAATTTACTCTTATTATCAATTTGTCTTTGTTCTCTTGCTATCTTTATTTAAAAAGCATAAATGTAAAGCTTAGGAGTTGGCCCATCTTTGGTTCAGAACCTGGGTTACGCTTGCTTATTGGTTTGCTAAAAGTAGTAACCAATAAAAAGCGCTATCCAGGGTGCAGAACCTAAAATGGATTGGCTCCTAAGCTTTACATTGCTGCTTTTTAAATAAAGATAGCAAGAGAATGAAGAAAAATTGATAATATGAGTAAAATAGAAAGTTGCTCACAATTGCATGCTCTATCTGAATCATGAAAGAAAAAAATTGGGTTTAGTATCCCTTTAATATGTCTAAATGCATTTTTTTTTTACATAATTTACTTATGCACGCAATAGGTTTGATATCATTTTGCATAATTTTATAATTAACATTTTTAAAATGGTCAGACGCTTAGGGCTAAATTACAGATTGAGAGCAAAAATATTAGTGATGTTGTGCATTAACATCATTAAAACTCAGTTAAGAGAGGTTATTTTTTTTGTGCTCAGATTACTAGTCCAAATGTGTTTTTTATCATTCAAGCTATAGTGTAGTGGGAGCTAATATCTGCATGTCAGATAGCATGTGTGCACTAAGTGCTTGATGATATAATCTTCGCCAGCTCAAACCTTCTTTTTCTCGTTGACACTCGCAGGGCTGCCCTGGCGAAATGATCGTTAAAAAGGGGTTGTACCTGCGAGTTGCGAGATGGCTCCTATTAAAAGTAATCAAGCTCGCTGGTTAGGGAAACTTCGCTCCTTAGTGCGAAGTTAGCAGGGAGAGCACTTTAAAATTAAAATCCTGCAGCCAATATAACTCACATTATGCTGCTTTCTGCATAGAGCATCTTACATTCTCCTATATTTTAGTATGCATTTGTTTTTCTATTGGGGTTATAAGTGTTCGTATTGTTTTGAGAAAAGCTCGCCACTTTTTAGTTGGTGAGAAAAAACTGTGAGATCTTAAGTCCTAAAATCTTTATAGAATTATGCTGGGATTAGTGAGACATTTTCATATACGCCCATGGAATGCCCATGTTCAGCCCGTTTTACAAAAAAACAACAATTTTGCTTTGCATTTTGTATTTTTTTGTTTAAATTTCTGTGTAATTTTTGCACATCCAGTGTACTACAATTACGATTTACGCTGTGCATATTTAATTTGATTTATTCCTGTGTAAATTACATACTAATTTAACTTTTTTGTTAACATACGATTTTTGGTGAAGAATTTGGTTACGATTTTTGATGCACCTTAACAATACAATTTTTCCCTGCTTATTTTTGTGTGAATGGTTCAAATATTTGTTTTGTATGATGTTTAAAATACGAATTTTGTTGTGCACATTTCATATGAAAATGCAGTATACGCCCCTTAGCGAGACACCCTGTTTTCAGGATAAAAAATGGCTTTAGATCATTCCACCAGGGAAATAGAAGGACTGGCAAGCATTCTTTAATAATCTCGCCATCCCAAAGAGCTTTCAATCATCGAGCCCTAAATCCTTTACGTAATTGATATCTTTTTGGGCGGCAGTAAAATTCATGTTGGATATTGCAAGTCGATTGTGTGCATAAAATCTAGTAATGGAGTTCTTCATTTACTTCTGTACTACACTTTTTTAATGAAACTTAATTATAAAACACTTATATATAATCCTTTATTTCCATATTATCACGTGTTTTGTTATGTAAATTAGCAAGCAATAATGGCTTAATTCTCATCTCAAAAATCACTAAAGCAATATTTTGGATTGCGCTTGAGCGCAAAACTTAATTTACCACTTGTAATTCGAGCAGAAAGCATGCTAATAGCACTCCCAGTGTAGGTCATTAATAAAAGTATAGGGTTTACTAAAAGTTATATTGTTAACAAATAATTGTCCATTCAATAATGTTTCTCAAATTTTTGGGTATAATAACAACTATCATACTCCAATGGTGTCCATACCATTGATCTTTATCAATAAAATTAATCAATCTCCTCACAATAGACCTCTGCGATCAGAAACTATCAACCTCCAAACCGCACAGCTCAGAGGATGAAAAAGTTGCGTCTTTGCTTTTAACATTTTTAACCATCCACTTTTAACACCAGATGGCGCATTATTCTTTGCGTAAGGTCGCTCAAAAGATAATGGACCTTGCAGCCTTATTTGTGCTACACTTGTAATCTAGCCCTTGACATTCATTATATGATATTTTAGGTGTGTACACTTTTCATAAATTATATTTTGTGAACTAAGTGTGTGCAAAAAAGTTTTACATTAATGGACAAATTATACCATGAGAAACAGTTCAAAATGGGTTTCCACAGCTTTAAATACAATTACTCTTATTAGTGGCTTGCCTGAGTACAACGTTTCTTAAATTGCAACTAATAACCAAAGAGATCTTTATAGACACTGATATATCATTTGCATCAGATTATTAATGTTCTACTTATGTAAAAAGTAATTCTCCTTTTTCAGAATTTTCAAAATGTGACAGGAGCACAGAAGCTATTTCTGAGCAAACCAAACCAACAGAGAATTTCCAACCAACTACATGGTACCATTGCTGTGCTGAGACCAGGTTGTAAAGGTGGCCAAGTGGGAATGGGAACTTCGCCTTCTCTAAGCAAACGGACTGTCAACCATGATTTGTGGGTGAAACATTGCTTTGGCACATATCTCTATCTATCTATCTATCTGTCTATCTATCATCTATCTAATTATATTCAGTAGGCTATAATATATTGGATTAAAATGCAGAAAGTATTGCATATGTGATTTATACCTGTAAAGTGGTTTGTAATAAGTTATCACGCTATAGCTGCTACAGGGGTGTATTTTGGCGTTGGTCAAAAGGGCCTGTGGCTAGGGTAGCAATATTTATGGTATAGGCTGCAATGTTTTATTTTTATTTAATATAGAAACATACACTAATGTTTTGGGGCAATTGGGGCAATATTTGAAAATTAACCAGAGATCTGATCACTGGTTAATTTTCGGAGCACTAATTGCTACCACGAGCCTGCAGTAGCAATAACCAGCCACTTGTAATGGCTGGTGTTTTATTGGGTGTCCGTAAAAAGGCGAATTTGTCCGTTTTGAAGTGCGCAATAAATTAGCGCTACACCTGTAATCTAACCCTTTATATTATAATCTCAAGTTGTTGACTATCCCTTTAAGGACTGACATTTGGTTAACATTGATGAAGTAATATAATTTCTAGAGCTAAAGTAATCAATCATTTTATCTGTCTCAATTTTGTTTTAGACATTCAAAAGCGAGCAGTGATTCCTATGCTACCTTGTCAAAGTTTGACTCATTGAAGCAAGTCATTCCAGAGGAACAACTTTGTCTCTTGAGCCAACATTTGGCACAGAGACAGCTTGAGCAGCGGTGTCCTGGTGTTTCTGGAGAGGCAATGGGTCGGTATTTACTAACAAAAAGCCGTGAGGCTGAGATGGTTAAGAAACGATCCCAAGAAGACTGGGATGAAAGGGCAGCAATGGCAGAGCTACATGGTGCAGTACTTTATATGAGAGAGCAGGGATATAGAAACAGGTTGATGCACCCGGAAGAGAGAGAGAGGCTCCAGTACATCTTAACTAGGCAACACCAAGAACAGAGGTCACCAAAGTCACCTGGTGAGATTCCAAAGTCTCTTGAAAGAGATGGTCACCAAGAGGGAAGGTTGTCACTACTTGAGGTTCTCAGTAAACGCTTGAGGAACAGTTATCAAGATAACCACCCTGAAGAGCAGGAATGGGAAGTCAAAGCAAGTGCTGTGCCAGAGAAAGAACATGAAGATGAGTCAACTCCAGACAAGCCCCTTGACCTATCTGACACAAAAAGAGCACAGCTCCATCAACACAACGAACACAGAAAAGAGCATAGAGGGATGTTTGACACTTATAGTCCAACCGTTAGCAACAGCTCACCTCCCAAAATAGCCCCCAGCACTGATATAGTAGGGGAGAAGGAAGAAAACAGATTAACTTGTAAGACTGAGCATGAAAGGACAGAACAAAAAGACATAAAAAATGTACTAGTAAGTAAATACTTACCACATTCTAATTGTAGCTAGGGAATTCTTATTAAAAATGAAATCCTGAAACTGTCTGCTTTGGCGAGCCTAGTAAACAATTTTTGCATTTGTGAGCCTAGAATTAAAAAAAGTGTCGACTACCATGTGGAATATCTTAATCATATAATGAAAATACTAACATTAAAATATGACAGTAAAAACCAAGTACCACAATTTTCCAATAAACACAAACTCCTTAAAAAAAAATATTATCAAGGTACAGAAATGATAAAATCATAGGAAATGGCTTATAGAGGCCCATTTATCAAGCTCCGAATGGAGCTTGAGGGCCTGTGTTTCTGGCGAGTCTTCAGACTTGCCAGAAACAGCAGTTATGAAGCAGTGGTCTAAAGACCGCTGTTCCATAACCTGTCCGCCTGCTCTGATGAGGCGGACAGAGATCGCCAAAATTAAACCCAATCGAGTACAATCGGGTTGATTGACACCCCCTGCTGGCGGCCGATTGGCCATGAGTCTGCACGGGGCGGCGTTGCAATGCTGAATACGGAGAGCGTATTGCTCTCCACATTCAGCGATGTCTGTCGGACCTGATCCGCACTGTCGGATCAGGTCCGACAGACCTTTGATAAATAGCTATGCCTCATAGTATCAGTTATATATATATATATGTATGCATGGCAAGGATAAAACTGTTAATTATTTCCACTGCCACGTGAACCTTGAGTGCAAAAAGATCCTTAAGATCACTGCCTATGGATGACTATTATTAAAGCCCTTAGGGCAATTATATTGTTGACCAGTTACTATCCTGTTATTTTTACGTGTCTTATATATTCTATTCTTTAATCTCTTTTCCTCCTCCCCTTGCTTTTTTTTTTTATCTTTTTGTCGCTCCCTTTTAAAGAGAACAAAAAGTTATGGTAAGGTCAGCAGAGCAAAGCCCCAGCTTTGTAAATAAGAGCAGTAAGTAAACAACGTAAATGACATTGCAGTAAACCACAAAAACATAGTATAAGAAAATAAAAGGCAGAGTAAAGCAAGGCTGAGAAAAGCAAGACCACTCCCCAACGTGACCATCTCTGCAATATGGTATGGGAGAAGTAATATCTTGCAATGAATAGTGAATATCAGTTAAAATCAGAATTTTATAGGGATTAAAACAAAAGACTTACACAGAATAAGTAAAGAAGCGTCTCATAATCACTCATATATGTAACAATCCATCATAATCAATAAATATTGTCCCACTCATAGAGATAAGTAAATGAGTGTTGGCTGGATGAGGGTGTTGTTCCAAACATGTAACAGGGCTGGTTGTTTGATCCTCAAAGGGATATGAAATAGTGTTGCATTACATTTTTTTTTTTTTCAAATTAAACATAAAAAGACAGATTGTGTTAAAAATAGCAAAGAATTTATCTATATTCTTGCAATGAACACTCATCAGTGTAGCCACTGCCTTTAGTATGATAAAGGCGCTACCATTATACAACTTAAAGGGACACTGAATCCAAATTATATCTTTTTTGCTTCAGATAGAGCATGCAATTTTAAGCAACTTTTTAATTTACTCCTATTATCGATTTTTCTTCGTTCTCTTGCTATCTTTATTTGAAAAGGAAGGCATCTAAGCTTTTTGTTTGGTTCAGGACTCTGGACAGCACTTTTTTATTGGTGGATTAATTTATCCACCAATCAGCAAGAACAACCCAGGTTGTTCACCAAAAATGGGCCGGCATCTAAACTTACATTCTTGCATTTCAAATAAAGATACCAAGAGAATTAAGAACATTTGATAATAGGAGCAAATTAGAAAGTTGCTTAAAAGTTAATGCTCTATCTGAATCACAATAGAAAAAAATTGGGTTCAGTGTCCCTTTAAGTTCTACTGTCAGCAAAAGACCTCTACTGAGCATGGGCACAAAACTGACTGGAGCTAGTGCAGATGTCTCCAAGCAAACACTTGCATAATACTTATTAGGATCATTTAGTGCTTTAAACTGTGACTGCAGTAAAATATTGTACTACATAAGAATACATTTTCTACCCCACCATATAGTTTAACTAGGCATATATCCTTGTAACTACGGATTATCACTGTTCCTAATGTTTATTTCATAATATTGCTAATCCAGGAACCTAACCCTTGTTTGGAGAATAAAAGTGAATCAACAAGAATCAAAATAACCACCAGGGGACAGAAGAGAGAATGTGAAAGTGAGCCAGGTATTATTTACATTTTGTTGAATAGTATATTTGTGAATCTCTGATAAGAAAATATATTGGACATCATTTAAATCTATTTAAAGTCCTTTGCTTTATTTTTTGCAGAGTACACCAAGGTAGGCTGAGTAGCAGCAATGCACTACTGTGAGCTAGCTGAATACATCAGGTGAGACAATGCCCTGAGACATATGTGTAGCCACCATTCAGTAGCTAGCTTCCAGTGGATTCATTGCTGCACCTGAGCATACCTAGGTATGCTTTTCAACAAAGGATATCAAGAGAACAAAGCAAATTTGATAATAGACGTAAAATGGAAAGTTGCATAATCTATCTGAATCATGAACATTTAATTTTGAATTTACTGTCCCTTTAATATGGAGCAGCAAAATGCTTCTGTGTATATAGGGCCAGATAACGAGTGGAGCACAAATAAAAGCTTCCGCTCGAGTGTTAGTTGCACTAGAAGTAAGTTTTCTGCGCTCTCATCAGGTTGGACTCATGAGTTGAAAGTAAACATTTTTTGCTTGTGCGATAAACGACGGGGCAAAAAGCCAAAGTTAGAATATTGTGTGCACATTCACGTATTTGCCCATAGAAGTCAATGGAGAAAGAAAAGTGGAAAAAAACGCCCTATTCTCGCGCAAACCTGATCGCATATTCTCATGTGCACTAACCCGACACGAAAATATGAATATTTCACATTCTAATTTTCTTCACATAGAAGAATACGTTCAATTTATTGATAAATACACATATATATGGAAATGATGCTGCATTTTAAAATGTAAATGGGTAAATACAGTAAGCATGCTATTATAAAGTTTCAATAACAGGGAGAAAAAACATATGTTTATAGACTGGCTTCTTAACTAAACACACCACTGAATTATATTTGCAGATGAAGAAGAGGAATCAGTAGAAGTTCAGTCTAACCATGAGGAACTGGATGAAGTAAACACTTCTTGCAGTGAGGTCTGCTATCACTATTATTATGTGTTAATAATAAGAATTGAAATTTGCACAATAACTGAAACATACCGTATATATTGTTTTTTTGCCATTTCTTTTAAATTTCTTAACAATATTGTTGGTATCTTGAATTGTATTGTTAGTATCTTGTATTGTTGGTACAGAATATCTGATAAATTAATTTCTTTCATAATAGTGAGAGCCCACAATATCATAATGTGGATTAAACTCCCTGTCAGCTAGGAAGAGGCAAAATACCCCTACATACCATAGCTTTGAGACTAACTAACCGCCTTGTAAATTTGCTCTATAGAAGCTTCATGATGAAGACCCCAAGAAGTAGTTACTGCTCTAGTTAAATAAGCAGTAATGCATTCAGGGGGAGTCTTCCCTGCCATGGGCGACCAAATACTGCATGCAAATTAAAGCTTTGAGCCAAGCGGTTAAAATAACAGCTGTAGCTTTATGTCCCTTTGCAATTTCCAGAAAAACAGACAAAGAAGAAGAAAGCCTAAACTTTTGTGTGGCTTCAACATAAAATTGTAATGCCTTCATAACATCCAAGTTGTAAAGAAGACACCCCATTTTAATTTTTAGAAGCCAGGCAATGGGGGGAGGGATCACAGTTTGTTAGTTCATAGTCCCTGTAGATAATACTTTGAAAACAAAGGAATAGTGGGTTTGAATGTCTGCCTTGTCCTGATGAAAAATCATTAAAGGAGGTTTACATGAAAAAGCCAAAATTTTGGAACTGTAATAGCTGAATAAATGGCCAACAGAAAAAGAACCTTCCACAATAAAATCTGGAGGTCCAAACTATTCATAGGACCAAATATACAGAGGTTTGAAGGACCCTCTGGGTCATATTAAGATGCCAAGTAGGAGTAACTGGACAAGTAACTGGTTTGATTCTGATTAAGGCTTGTACAAAGTTCTGGATATGTCAGGGTGCCAGGAATCAGACTGAGACGAGAAGTGCAAAAATAATCACACCTTTATTAATAGCAAAAAATAATAAAAAGTCCACAAGTCAAATAACAAGCCAGGAATCAAAACCAGAGCTGGTAGTCAGACGAGCCGAGTCAGGAGCCAAAGCGAGTAGTCAGACGAGCCGGAATCAGGAACAAGGAGAACAGCAGAGTCAGGAACAAGCCAAGGATCTGGAACCAGGAGGGACGTCAGACAGCCAGGTAATACACAGGAGCTCTCACAAACAGGTCTGAGACATTGCAAGGGCAAAGCATACTGAACAGAGGCCCTTTAAATAGTGATGACATCACAATACTGAGACTGCATCTTGTCTCACACTGATGATGTACACCAGTCTGGCCATAAAAGGAAGTGCAGGAATTGAGCAGCATCACAAAGTATGCATCAGAGTCAGCAAGAGAGGTGAGTAAAATGGCTACCAGCTGAACATGGCAAACAAAACAGGAAAAAACCCTGACAATACCCTCCCCTCAACGACTCCTCCCCAGCGGGAGGACAAAAGGCTTAGTGGGGAAACGGGCATGGAAGGCACGGAGGAGGGCGGGAGCATGAACATCAGAGGAGGGAACCCATGAGCGCTCCTCCGGACCGTAGCCCCTCCAGTGAACCAAATTCTTTACGCGGCCCCTGGACATAAGAGAGTCAATAATGCTGCTGACCTCATACTCCTTATGGTTGTCAACAAAGATAGGGACGAGGCAACACAGTGGTAAACCGATTACAAAACAATGGTTTCAAGAGGGAGACATGAAAAACATTGGAGATGCTCATTGCAGGAGGAAGGTCAAGAGCGTAGGCTACAGGATTGACTCGTCGAAGTATTCAAAAAGGACCAACATAATGGGGAGCCAGTTTATTGGAAGGCACACGAAGATTCAAGTTGCTGGAGGACAACCAAACTCTCTCACCAACCTGGTAGGAAGGTGCGGGCAGACGCCTACGATCAGCCTTGAATCTGAAACATAGCAACGGAGGAACTGTTCCAGAGCTTGGTTAGACCGTTCCGCAGCCCCATTGGATTGAGGGTGATATGCCGAGAAGAAGGAAAGCTGGATCCCCATTTGAGCACAAAAGGAACGCTAAACTCTGGAGACAAACTGGCTACCCCGGTCCGACACTATCTCCTTGGTTAACCCATGTAAACGGAAGACCTCCCGGGCAAAAATTGAAGCAAGCTCCTGAGCAGTAGGCAACTTCTTCAAGGGAATGCAATGTGACATTTTGAAAAACAGTCAACCACCATAAGGATAACAGTATTGCCATTGGAAACAGGGAGCTTGACAATGAAGTCCATGCAAAGATGTGTACAAGGACGCTCATCATTAGCAATAGGTTGAAGAAGACCCACAGGAAGACGTTGAGGAGTCTTATTCTGTGCACAAACTGAGCAGGAGGCAACATATGCAGCAACATCAGAACAAAGACCTGGCCACCAGAATTGTCGAGTGACAGACCAAATCATTTGGTTCTTGTCTGGGTGACCTGCGGCTTTAGGATAGTGGTAAGTGTGCAAAAGTTTAGTTCGAAGATTCTTAGGAACAAAACACTTACCACTAGGTTTCTCAGGAGGTGCATTGATTTGTGCAGCCAGGATCTCCTCCCCCAAGGGAGAAGTCAAATTAGTACGTATGGTAGCCAAAATATGGTCAGACGGTATAACTGGAGTAGGTACAGATTCCTCCTTGGACAGAGGCGAAAATTGTCGAGAGAGGGCATCAGCCCTAACATTCTTACTACCAGGCAGGTAGGAGACCACATAATTAAACCGAGACAAAAATAGCGCCCATCTGGCCTGTCGGGCGACAAACGTTTTGCTTCAGATAGATAAGTTAAATTCTTGTGTTAGTAAGAATGAGCACTGGCACACTAGTACCCGCGAGAAGATGCCTCCATTCCTTGAGTGTCAAAATTATGGCCAGTAATTCCCTGTCGCCAATTTCATAATTCCACTCCGCTGGAGACAATTTCTTAGAGAAGAAACCACACGGATGCAAGGAGCCGTCAGGCATAAGACGTTGAGACAAGAGGGCACCTACTCCAGTCTCAGACGCATTGACCTCAAGAACGAAAGGCAGGACAGGGTTAGGATGAGCCAGAACTGGAGCGGCAGCAAAGGCAGTCTTAAGACTATCAAAGGCCTTAATGGCAGTAGGTGACCAATGGAGGGGATCATTCTCTTTACGGGTCATGTCTGTGATAGGTTTGACCAAGGAAGAATTTTTTTTAATAAACTTTCTATAGTAATTGGCAAACCCCAAAAAACATTGAATAGACCGAAGACCAACTGGGCGAGGCCACTGCAGAACTGCAGACAACTTGTCAGGATCCATGGCGAACCGTGCAACGGAGATAACATAACCTAGGAAGGTTACTTGAGTCTGATGGAACTCACATTTCTCGAGTTTACAAAACAGGCCATTCTAACGTAGTCTCTGAAGAACCCGTGTAACATCAGAACGATGAGCCTCAAGTGTGGGTGAGTGTATGAGGATGTTGTCCAAGTACACCACAACACACTGTTGCAACTTATCTCGTAGGACATCATTAATAAATACATGGAAAACAGCAAGAGCATTACATAGGCTAAAGGGCATTACAAGATACTCATAATGCCTGCTCCTGGTGTTAAATGCTCTTTTCCATTTGTGGCCCTCCTTGATCCTAACAAGATTGTACTCTCCTCTCAAATCAAGTTTAGTAAAGACCGTAGCTCCTTTGGGGCAGTCAAAGAGTTCCGTAATGAGCGGAATAGGGTAGGCATTCTTAATGGTAAGATGATTAAGACCCCTATAATCCCCGAGGAGTAATGGCTCCGGGTTGCAGGTCTATGGCACAATCGTAAGACCGGTGAGGAGGCAACGTATCGGCACGCACCTTGTCAAAAACGTCTAGGAACTCTCGGTACTCCTCTGGCAATTGAGATACCGAAGAAGTGCACAAGACTTTAACTGGTTTCCGAAGACAAGTGGAAATACATTGCGGAGACCACGACAAAATTTCGGACCTGCGCCAGTCAAGACTGGAATTGTGCTTTTGGAGCCAGGGATAACCCAGAACAACCGGAAAATGTGGAGAGTTTATCACCTGGAACTGGAGGGTTTCAAAATCGAGAGCCCCAACAGCCATGGATAACGGAGCAGTTTCGTGAGTAATGAGTGCGGGCTGAAGGGACCTGCCATTAATGGCCTCAATAGCAAGCGGAACGGACTGAGGCAAAACAGGAATGGAGTGCTTTGATATAAAAGCACTGTCAATGAAATAGCCCGCAGCACCGGAGTCAACAACAGCCTGGGTGACTATGGAGGAGTCCACCCAGGAAAGGACAACCGTAACCAAAGGTTTCTCCTTAAGCGGTTCCGGGGATGAGGATAAACCACCCAAGATCTTCCCCCGACAGGACCTTAGGTGTAAGCGTTTCCTGGCCGTGTAGGACAAGATTTCAAAAGGTGGCCCTGTAACCCATAATAGAGGCAAAGCCCTTCCCTCCTCCTAAAGGCCCTCTCCGCCGCGGAGAGACGCGTGAATCCCAACTGCATCGTCTCAGCGGTACCTGGTGACTCGGGACTAGGAGGCATGGGAGGAGAGGGAGGCATGGGTGGGAACGAACGCGTAAGAGACAACGGAACAGGAGGCTTCCACAAGCGCTCCTTGAAAGAGGGCCTCTCACTTAGTCTGATGTCAATTAGGATCAAAAAAGACACCAATGCCTCGAGATCCTCTGGTAAATCTCTGGCAGCAACATTGTCTTTAAACGCATCAGAGAGCCCATGAAAGAAGGCGGCAACAAGGGCTTCATTGTTCCAACCTACCTCTGCGGCAAGCGTACGGAACTCAATGGCATACTGAGCAACAGATCTTGTACCTTGCTGAATGGACATGAGTCGTTTAGCAACAGAGGAAGAGCGAGCCGGAACATCAAATACCCTTCGAAAAGAGGCCACAAATTCAGGGTAATTTGAAATCACAAGTTTATTAGTCTTCCACAAGGGATTAGCCCAGGCAAGAGCTGTGTCAGAGAGTAACGAGATGAGAAATCCCACCTTAGCTCTGTCAGAGGGAAACGCCTGAGGTAACATCTCAAAGTAAATGCCCACCTGGTTCAAAAACCCTCTGCACCGATTAGGATCGCCTCCATAATGCTGAGGTAGAGGTGCAGAACCGGACATGCTCCTGGTAGGACTAGGTACAGCAGCGGAAACAGGAGCAGCCATAACTTGCGGGACACTTTGGTCCAAATGTGCAGTGCGAGTCAGCAGGGTTTGCAGGGCTAGTGCAAAGTGATCCAAGCGGTGATCCTGTTCATCCATCCTGGAAATTATGGCAGGTAAAGGTGGATTATTAGCACTATCAGGATTCATGGCCCTTGCGTAATGTCAGGGTGCCAGGAATCAGACGAGAAGTGCAAAAATAATCACACCTTTATTAATAGCAAAAAATAATAAAAAGTCCACAAGTCAAATAACAAGCCAGGAATCAAAACCAGAGCTGGTAGTCAGACGAGCCGAGTCAGGAGCCAAAGCGAGTAGGACGAGCCGGAATCAGGAACAAGGAGAACAGCAGAGTCAGGAACAAGCCAAGGATCAGGAACCAGGAGGGACGTCAGACAGCCAGGTAATACACAGCAGCTCTCACAAACAGGTCTGAGACAACGCAAGGGCAAAGCATACTGAACAGAGGCCCTTTAAATAGTAAGTGATGACATCACAATCCTGAGACTGCATCCTGTCTCACACTGATGATGTACACCAGTCTGGCCATAAAAGGAAGTGCAAGAATTGAGCAGCATCACTCAGTATGCACCAGAGTCAGCAAGAGAGGTGAGTAAAATGGCTGCCAGCAGCACATGGCAAACAAAACAGGAAAAAACCCTGACAGGATATCAGGAATCTTGGCTATTTTTGTACGGTTTAAAAACATAAATTATGCTTACCTGATAATTTAATTTCCATCTGTGGGAGGAGAGCCCACTGCCTCATTCATTACTTGTGGAAATTCAGAACCTGGCCACCAGGAGGAGGCAAAGACACCCCAGCCAAAGGCTTAAATACCTCCCCAACTTCCTTCATCCCCCAGTCATTCTGCCAAGGGAACAAGGAACAGTAGGAGAAATATCAGGGTATAAATGGTGCCAGAAGAATAAAAATAAATTTAGGTCCGCCCACCGGAGAAACGGGTGGGAGCATTGGACTCTTCTCCCACAGATGGAAATGAAATTATCAGGTAAGCATAATTTATGTTTTCCATCTTAATGGGAGGAAAGTCCACTGCCTCATTCATTACTTGTGGGAACAAATACCCAAGCTCTAGAGGACACTGAATGAAAAAAACGGGAGGGTAAAAGGAGGCAGACCCTAAACTGAGGGCACCATAGCTTGAAAACACCCAAACTCCCAACAAAAAAACTGCTTCGCCAGGAGCAGAAGGACAAAAAGAAAAAGGCACAAGTAACTGCCCAACAGTTAGAACCAGCAAGGCCCTTGCTAGAGACTGCTCAAAATCCATAGACTTGACCGAACCCAAAAGCCTCTGAGGAGACAAAAGTCCTGCAGGCTCTCAGCCCGTGAATAAACTCGCCCCCGACCAGAAGGAAGGTAAACATCCACATTCTCCCAGAAGTGAAGGACTCAGATAAGGGAGTCCGAAAGGACCTCCAGAAACACAAAAGGACTAGGACATCTTGAAGAAAACACCCAAGGGTAACTCCAAGAGAGAAAATAAGGATGAAACAGGGCAAAACCGATGCAAACCCTCCTGACCTAGCAGAGCAATGGAGGAAAATCCCAAATCCCCACCTGCATGGATTCCAAGGGACCAAAGTAAAGCCCTGAAAAACTAAAGGGAGAAAGGTAGAACCCCTCCCCTACACAGAGCGCTAACTCACACCCAGGATAAAGCAACCGAAAGACAAACCGTCCCCGGGAGCCTCGAAATACAGCATCAGGATATCTGAATATGTTCCTCAGACAACCCTAAAGCTTCCTGCTGCAAAAGTGGTCTAAGCGAACACAAGTCGCCAAACCTAGCCATCAAGCTAGTAAACTGCACAGGACCGTCTTCAGAAAGAAAAACTCCAAAGTAGTGCAGAACAAACACCTACCCAAGAAAAGCAGGAAAGGAAGGATAGAACCCAGAACCAGCAGAGAAAAAATACCTGCTGAGGAGGGATTTACTGCAAAGTCTCCCCTCTAAGGGAGGTTCCCAAGATCTATCTATGATACATGGTCAAAGTTCAACAGATCAGATAGATCCCTGACCCTCACTCTGGGCAACGGACCCAGGACCAAAGTGACTGGCAATGTCCAAAAAGACAAAGGAAATAAAAAATTCCTCAAATCACCAAGACCTTCAGGAAGGAAAAGGGAGGGGATCCAGCCCCCCCAAAAAGAGCTCAGGTTCCAGAACCCAGTCGCAGCTCCCTTCCCGAAGGCTAAGGGCACTCCCAAAAGGAGACCCTGTACTGAACTACAGTAATGGCATGTCACAAGAAAACCAGCCCTTCACCTAACTTCCTGCACGCAAGGCAGGGGGATAACCCCACTAAACAGAGGAAAAAAGGACCTCCGAGTACCAGGCAGATATTGTGGAATGCCACGTCCACCCCAAAAGGGGGGGAACAAAAAACAGAACAGCTCACCCGCACATAGGTATGGAGTGTTAAGCTGTAGATGGACTCAAAAGATCAAGTACCTAATGAAGAACCATTTGGCCACTATGGTCGGCCCAGCAGAAATGTCCAATTCTCCGATGAGAGAAAAATCTGCTCATAGGAACAGAAGATACCGGAAATGGGAACTGGGCCCACCCGCTCCAATCCTTAGGGATCTGCATACAGAAACCCAAAATGTCCAGTCAAAGACAAGGACAAAATAAACCAGACCCCGGAACCTGGAGCCAGCTTTAAACAAAATCAATAACCCCTGAGGAATCACCAGGTTACCCCATCCGGAGCAGACCTTGCACCACAAGGTGATGCAATCCCAGTCACATCCAAGGCACCTTGGACACTGAACTCTCACGTAAGTATTCCAGACACAGAGTGCTTCAAAGACTCCAGCGGGATAAAATCTCCCAACCTAAAGGGTGCTAGGCAATGATAAAAGCCACACATCGACTCTGGTTGACCCCTAAAGGCTCTAGGGACAACACCCACAAAGTCCAAAGACCAAGGTAAACAAACAAGAGAACAGAGCCCAAACCTGGGAAATCTGGATTGAGAAGATAACAATAGTCTCCAAGATCCTCTCAGGATCAACTTCCCGGAAGCACTACAGGTCTAGGATGTATGATAAACGAGCATTCTAACCCCTGGCGGAGGAAAACCCAAATGCCTAAACAAGAGTAACACCCGAAAAGAAGGAGACCACATAAACTGTTGAGCTCCAAAATTATGGGAACAGACGAGATCCTGGAAATAGAACAAAGACCAATAGACCCTAACTTCCAGAAACCAATGATCAGAGGGCCAACCCCCAGGAAAAGGACAAAAGGCCCAATCAGCCTCGACCCTAAGGAAGAGGTACCGTAATCAAGGAAACAGAGTCCAAGAGGACAATCCCAAAGGAAGCCTCAAAGGAGGAGACGCGTAAACACCGCCAGAACCTGGTACCACGGATTTCCATGAAATCCTTTGAACCTCTAATCCACTATGGGAAAGATAAACACTCTAGCACCTGAATCAATAGAACCCAGGAGTCTACAGAGTACGCCCTCGCAGGATCAGAACCTCGGAAAACCCCGCCATCTAAATATGGATAGGACAATTAGGACCGAGCACAATCCCCACTGATGCCCCCAGAAGATAAACGAGGACCAGCCTGACGTCCTGGAACGAAAGGCTACCTATAACATGTAAAGTAAAACAAGAAAACAAAACTCAAACAAGAGTGAACCACTTGGCACCCAAACCCGACCAGCCAGGAAAAACGGGCACCACATGTCTGATATAGACCCCACAGGGACAGAAAACTAGTACCCAAACAGGACCAGCCTGAAGCATAGGGCTGCCCAAGGCCACAGAAAGTCGTAACCCTAGAAGGGATAGACAATAAAACAGACAAACTATAAAACATAACGATGTCCTAACTTCCATGTAATTGCCACGGAAGAGCCAATGCGACCACAAAATCGCTGGTATCAAATTCCCAAGGAAACATTTCTAACAGACATGAGCTTTTAAAATTAAATAAAATACATCCTAACCCGATCCAATTAAAAGAGGGCAACACCCGCAGGTTAACCCCCAAGAAGAACAGACACACTAACAGGACCAGCCGGTCAGAGATCCAATTCTCCCAAAGCTCAGAACTGGAATAGGATACCTTAAAGAAAAGAGTAAAGTGAAGACGCAAGGAGATTACTTCATCCCCCCGTCTAATCCAGCTTTCCGTGCGGGACAGAAGACCCATTAGGATTGGGATCCTCCAGCACCACCAAAACATGCCGCAGCAGGACAAGAAGGCGCGCCAGTCTATAACGAAAGGCAAGACTTACCTCTGTTGGGGCAACTGACGACTCAGAGGATTGGGCCCCTGAAGCCTCAGAGGAAAACGCTTCCCCAGAGGGCTGATCTGACCCAGACAATCCCCCCGTCTGACGAGAATTGGTTAACAGAACATGGACAATATCTTATCAACATCTCCCTACCTGGAAGATGTAAGTGCGCCAATGCCATAGATATGGCCACGCAGAACCGTGCCATAACCTCTGGAGGAAACAAGCCGCCTTCTAGAGAAGGAGTAACGGCATTAGGGACACCTGCTTGCGTAGCCAAAGAAGGTTCTAGGGTACTCGCTCGTGGGATATGGGGTCCCCAGGGGCGGATGGCTCGGCGGACTCTAAGTTCCCCGTTTAGGAAGAAAAGAGCATTCTAAAGTGGCATGCGGAACATAACTGATAGGCGTGGATTATCCGGGCCATTTCATACTCTTCACAAGAAGTAGAATCTTAATCAGAGACATCCCTCTCCAAAAAATCAGAATACCCCATAACTTGGATATAAATTATGGATAGAAAAAATAAAAATGGCACCTTACACCTCCAATGGCGAAACAGACTTTCCCCTTCGCCACGCGGTCAGGAATAAGGAAACGTCTACGTCTACGTCTAGTCACATGGTACACCGTGCAGGCCTGAAAAAAGCGCGCCAAGGCCACAAGGCCACCGATAGCCATGAGACCAAGAGACACTACACATTAGCAGACATAATCACATAACAAACATGATTAAAGTTCCCCCCTATTCAATAACCCCCCTCAGGAGATATTAACCCTTGATTCCATAAGATAAAGGAGTCCCACTGAGACCCTGCTTCTTTGTTTACATTACACTTCACACATTGGAGTAAAATGAAACAAACAATCCTAACGGAATCCACGCCGTGGAACAGGAACACAGCCTTTTAAGTGTGACAGATGGTAGCCTCGCTTCTGACATGGACTTGACTGAACAAAGCAGGCAGTGAAACTCATCAACGCTGATTGCTAAGGAGCTGTTTATATGAGTCGGGATGGTTTCAAAGAAAGACTCTCCCTGCATCTTCAGACTCTAACTTTTATCCATGCTGTCACTGAGAGGCTGACAGGAGTTCTTAAAACTCCAGTCCCATTTCGAAGAGTACTACCCTCCATAAGAGACTATCTTTAATCTTCCGACACTTCTCTGCCAACCTCCTGTGACGAAAGACAAAGAATGACTGGGGGATGAGGGAAGTGGGGGAGGTATTTAAGCCTTTGACTGGGGTGTCTTTGCCTCCTCCTGGTGGCCCGGTTCTGAATTCCCACAAGTAATAAATGAGGCAGTGGACTCTCCTTCCATTAAGATGGAAACAGATAAAGCCGAAATCTGACCTTTACTGGCTGATAAACCTTTCTCTAGGCTGTCCTGAAGAAATTTAGGAAAACTGTAAATTCTAAAGAATTCCAACAGTATCCATAGGTTGTACACCAAGAAAAAAAGTTTTCCAAAACTTATGGTAAATATGCATGGTGACTTGTTTTCTAACCTTTTTAGGGTATTAATAACTTATCAGAAAGCCCTTTTTGTGACAAGACTAGGCTTTCAATCACCAAGTCATCAAATACATATCATATCAGTTCTGCATATCAAGTCCTGCAAGGCTAAGCTGGAGGAATCAGAATTGCTGACATTTGTTACTATTTGATTTTGGCTCTCTCACTGGATATCAACACAAATGGAGAAAAAAGATAAGTGAGAAAGCACAGGAAACCACTAGAGCATCTCTGCGATGCTCTAGAGCTCTGCATGAAGGTCACGAGACCTGGCATAATAGCATGGAAGTTTGTGCTTCATGTAAAAAGCCATAAGGTCTGTTAGTGAGAATGTGGTATCGACCACAATCTGGTTGAATACCTCCTGTTTTGGAGACCATTCTCCAAGGTGTAGTCATTGACAACTTAGGAAGGCTGTTCACTTTAAGAATATGAATGGCAGAAATCAGACAATAGTGAGGTTGTGCCCAGATTAAAATGCGGGACACTTCTTTCATGGGTAAGGAACTGATAATAGGATCTAGAAAGTTCTTTGTAGTCTTTAATCCATTGTTGGAACACTGCAAGCTGAAGAGGTTATAGAGAAAACATGGAAGGGCACTGCATTTAAGGCAAAGATCCACTAAGTCCATGCACTGAGCCACAGAAGGAAGTGGATTGAGTTGAAGTCTGTGCTGTTCCTTTAAGCATTGACACTGAGTCTATGATGGACCCCAGAAAGGAAACACAAGTTTAAGGGATTAAGGAACTCTTTGGTAGATTTATTCTACAATTGTGTCCACCAACTAGTATGAGAACAGCTTGATTCTAAGTCACTGCCATTTGAAGAGAAATTGACTGGAATATTGTCTATATAGGGAGCTACAGATATTACCTGAGCTCTCACCATTGATAATAAGGTTCCTAGTACTTTGGTAAACACCCTGGGGGGGCAAATCTGAGAAATCTTACATGATCCCTGTGAATATGGATATGTAGATAGGCATCCTTTAAGTGTATCATAGACATAAATTGACCCTCCTGCACTAAAGCAAGTATAGTGAGAAAAGTTTGCATCTTGAAGGTGGGAGCATTTAGAAATGCTTTTAAACTCTTGAACAGGCTGAAGGGTATCCTCTTTCTTTGGAATAATTAACAGATTGGAGTAAAATGCCTGATTTAACTCTGATACTGGTACTGGAAATATGACTCCCAAGGATTCTAGATCTTGAACACAAGCCATGAAGGCTTTGCCTTCACTGGATCTCAAGAAACTAGAGATTGGAGTAAGCTTCGAAATGAAAGCCAATTTGATACCCTTGAAAGATTGTTCCAATACGCAAAAATCCTAAACAGATTATTTCCAGTCCTCCAGAAAATGTTTCAATCTGACGCTTACCAGACTCTGTTCTGGACTGAGAGCCACACTTTCATGCAGATTTGGAGGTGGGGTGGCTTCTTGGTCTGTTTGCTTTTAGACCAGGGAGCATTGGAATTCCAAGAGGTTTTGGGAGACATTGAATGCTAGGCAGAGAAAAAAGACCCTCTCTGATTTTTGTTGACTGCTGAAAGGAACAAAAATGCCCTGAATGCCTCTGTTTGCACTTGGATTTTTTGACTTATGGCAGGAAGGATCATTTACCTCCAGTGACGGTGGCAATAATTGTATCTAGTCTTGGACCAAATATAATTTTTCCTTGAAATGGAAGGGATAGCCATGCTGTCTTAGAGAATATGCTAACCAAGACTTAAGCTATAAGGCACATCTTATAGCAGCACTCTTAGCATTAATGCATATAATTTAAATTGCTGAATCATAAATAAAGCTGTTTGTGGTCCTTAAATGTTAATATGATCCTGGATTTCCTCCAGGGATGATTGATAAAAAATTAGTTCAGAAAGGTTGTCATACCAGAACGCTGTAGCTGCAGCAACACAACCTACACTGATCACTGGTTTATAAGTAAAACCTGCTAATTGGAATGACCTTCTATGAAAACCTTCCAATTTTAAGTCCATGGGATTGTTGAGGGAGGTACTGTTCCAGAAGGAATGGTAGTCCATCAAACAAGAGTAGAAATTGCCCCATCCACTTTAGGAATTGTTTCCCAAATCTCCAATGTAGTAGAAGGCAGATGAAACATAGTTTTGACATTTGTTAAGGAACAAAGGGGACTCCTGGTTTGTTCCATTCCTTAGACAGTCAGGGACAGGGAAAGTAGAAGGCTGTTTTTAAAAGCTTAAATAAAAAGAGAGAAGCGCTCAACCTGTGAATGAACAATAGCATAATAGCTTGTTCTATGGCTAGTTACCATCCAAGAAGCAGCCTCTTTTTGCTCAACATGTGCCTTTCACAGAGAAGAACTTTCCTGAAGCATATCAGTCTGATCTTGACTTAGCAGTACACTGCAGACCCAAAATACCAGGCAATCCCTCTCTGAATGAGAGAAACAGCAAAACCCCAGATATAAGTTTCGGCCTAGTGTGGGTCTCATCAGTGAAGTGTAGCCATATCACTCTAGGCACACTGAGCAACAAGTCCACATCTGGATTCCTGCATCACACTTAGGGCGACCTCGTAAAGTGTCATAATTTGCATAAATAAAAAGAGAGAAGCGCTCAACCTGAGAACGAACAATAGCATATTAGCTTGTTCTGTGGCTAGTTACCACCCAAAAAGCAGCCTCTTTTTGCTCAACATGTGCCTTTCACAGAAAAGAACTTTCCTAAAGCATATCAGTCTGATCCTGACTTAACAGTACAGTCCAGCCCCAAAATACCAGGCAATCCCTCTCTGAATGAGAGAAACAGCAAAACCCCAGACATACGTTTCGGCCTAGTGTGGGCCTCATCAGTAAGGTGCAGCCATATCCCTCTAAGCACACTGAGCAATGGGTCTACGTCTGGATTCCCGCATCACACTTAGGGAGACTTCCCTAAGTGTCATAATTTGCATAAATTAAAACTCTAAGGTACGGGATTGGTGGATAAATTCACATTACACCTGGGGGGCACAGCATCAGCATACAAGGAGCAGCACTCAGTAGACTAGAGGAGTGGTGGATAAATCCACATTTCACCTGGGAGACCTTCACAATGGAAGATGAATTTTCACTGCCTGGCTGAAAACCCCTGTCTACCCCTTAGTCCTGTTGGTAGTCTCTCTGAGTAGGAAAGATGGTCTCATGTAGGTTAGAGAATCCCTTTCTGTATCTTGTAGATCAGCACTTCAGAATTCAGTTCACTAAATAATGGAGTCAAAAATTTGACTGAGGAAGTCTGAGAGACAGGGAGGGTTGAAAGCTCTGGAATGTAGGAGTGTTTTGCCTTCTCCTAATGGACAGGGAGTGTAATCACACATAATATGATCTAGTGGACTCTCACCATCTTATGAAAGAAAACGTGCTGTAATTGAGGTTAGTATGTGTTTAACCCTCACAATGAGCAGAATGTTGCTGGCGAACGTCAGAATTGTGCTACTTGCATGAAGGAATTTACTTACGTATTTAAGCCTTTGCAGCAGTTAAAACACTAAAGTCATTAAAGGGACAGTATACACCAATTTTCATATCACTGCATGTAATATATACTACTATAAAGAATAATATGCAAAGATACTGGTCTAAAAATCCAGTATAAAACAGTTTAAAAACTTACTTAGAAGCTCCCAGTTTAGATCTGTTAAAAAGGTAGTTGGAAAGCCCAATGCAAGTGGGAAATAGCAGACACCCCCCTCCCCCTTCCTCTGCATATGAAAAGACCCTTTACACAAACAGGAACAAGCTGAAGCAGGTATACATCAGTAGTCTCCTAAAACTTTGGGGCTTGGTTAGGAGTCCGAAAATCAGAGTAATGTTATTTAAAAATAAGCAAACTTTTTTATACTATATGGGCTATATAAATGGATCATCTACAAAACATGTATGCAGAGAAAAATCTAGTATATAATGTCCCTTTAATGTAAACATTACAAGTTATAATTAGTTTGAGCATGAAATGTTTGCAGCAGTTTGTTCATCTAAACTGTACTAGAGATATTTTTAGTTTCTTTTATTATGTTTTCTATTATATTACTTTACTCCTACACTTCGTAAAGCATTACCACAATCCACATTTCTGCTAACTGTGAAAAAGGATTCCATTAAAATTGGTTATTTATACTATATTCTGTGTTTGCACAAGCTCCTTCAATACCTCAGTAATGTATCCTAAAAATCTCTACAGGTGTAGTCAGCAGCGCTGCATACTAGTGTAGAAATTATTACAATCAAACTGAATACTCTGCGTGCCATGTCAAGTTATTGCCTTCATACTTTACAGGCAGAGACGGATACCTTGTGGCATGCTCACACTGGGAGCACCAGGGAAGAGTTTGTCCAGAACAAGACTAAGGCGGAGCACAAATGGGGAAGAAAAGGCACTAAAGGTAAGGATCTATTATGGCAGAATTTATTTTTGTCTAGGCCAACTAGTGCCAACAGCAGCAGGATCCAGGGGAGACAGCAAATTGTCAGTAGAGGGCCTCGTAACTCATGTGCTCTCCAAATGTTTTATTTATTCATTTTATTACAAATCAATTATCTCTAGTTGTCTTGACTAGTGGGAGTGTATGGCCCATCCAAGTGGTTGTGTAAAATATGTCTGTCAAATATGAGCTTATATTGGTCTTGATCAGAATCTTTACAATATCAGCTCCCGATAACTCGGTTTTGGATGATATGAGAAGTGCGTTTTTCGGGTGAACACAATCAAAAAAGGAATGAGCCACTAAAATTCCACCGCTGCAAAATAATTTTTGTACTGAAAAAGATCAAAACTTGGAATCCAACCAAATCTGGCATATAAAATTGGTGTTTTACACCTCTTAAGGTTACATTACAATTCTTTTGAAATAACCCTTTTGTACAGTGTGCCAGGAAAATCATTGTTTACATGTATAAGATTAACTTGTAATCCAAATCCATTATGATAACATGTTTGCTCAATGATTATATTGACACTTAATATTTTTAAAGTATTGTTTTTTTCCCAATATTTCCAATTATTGATTGAAACAGCACAGTTATCCTGTTTGGCAAGAAATACTTCTGAAATTAAGAAGAACACTACAGGTCTCTGTTATAAGGAAGTGACCTACGTTATCTCATCTTCTAAAATGTTTCTCACAATGTAAACTGTGAAACCATTACAATAATAAAACAGCAAAATATTTTGTGCAAAAGTGATCACACCTTCCTAACCGTGCTTTCAATAGGAACTGTGCCTTTGCAACCAGGATTTCAAACGGGATTGCCCCTATTGACTTGATTTCAATAATGCAGCGACAATAACTGGAAACAGCATTGTTGAGAACGGGTTTTATCTTTGCGGTAACAAAGGCTCAATATTGTTTGATATTCGGGTCACAAAGGCGCTATCCCGTTTGAAAACCAAGTCACAAATGAGCAATGCTGTTTGTTATCCCTAGATGTTGGGGTCCTGATCTCACTTTTACTGAAGATCCTCTTAGCTGTACGGGATATCACAATTTAAATACACATAGAATAATATACATATTTCCACATATATCTGATGGTATTTTGGTAAAATATATGTCTCTCTCTATATATATATATATTTATACACATGATTATATAAAGATATATACAGATATATATATAAATACATAAACCATATTCCCCTATGTGAAGAACATTGTAACAGAGAGTAAGAGACTTACCCACAGAGAGTGATACATCCCATGAAGGAGATTATACAAGATGAGATGCGTTTCCTCAACCAATTTATACCACATGAGGAGGACAGGAAGATGTTTCTGTGAACCAACCTGAACCATTGTCATTACAAAGGACACATTGATGTAATCATCACAAAAATAATTACCAAATGGTTATATTTTGTGAAGAAAAAAAAACAACTTTTATCTACAAAACTTCAACTTACAAAACCCTTGAAAAAGCTGAGATATAGAAAAGTTTTGAATATAATTTATGAATGTCAATTAAATAGGTGCAAAGGTTGCTTGTATACATGCTCAAAACCCATGGATGTTTAGGAAAATGTAATTATATGTAGCAATACTCACTGAAAGTTATTTCAAGTATAAACTATAATTAGTATACAGCTAGATTACGCTATAGGGAAATTAAGGACCGCCACAAAAGCGGCAGTATTTCACCTCCCTATAGCGTTGCTATTACAAGTTTACAAAAAGCAGGCTTGCGCGGGCGATATGGTGGCGTTGAGCTCCATACCTCACCCAAATACAAGCGCTGCTTTGACGTGCTTGTGCACAATTTCCCCATAGACACCTGCGATCGTGGAAACAAAAGCTCCGTAATGCAGCCCCATTGATGTCTATGGGGAAAGAAAAAGTTATGTTTAAACCTAACACCCTAACATAAAAACCACGTCTAAACACCCCTAATCTGCTGCCCCTGACATCGCTGCAACCTACATAATGTTATTAACCCCTAATCTGCTGCCCTTAACATCGCCGCCACTAAAATAAAACTATTAACCCCTAATCTGCCGCTCTCGATATCGCTGCCACCTATATACAGTTATTAACCCCTAATCTGCTGCCCCTAACATCGCCGCCACCTAAACACACTTATTAACCCCTAATCTGCCGCCCTTAACATTGCCGCCACCTTCATTACAGTTATTAACCCCTAATCTGCCGCCTCCAATGTCGCAGTGACTATACTAAAGTTATTAACCCCTAAACCTCTGGCCTCCAACATCACTAACACTAAATAAATATATTAACCCCTAAGCCTAACGTAACCCTAAGGATAATCCTAACCCTAACACCCCCTAACTTAAATATAATTAAGATAAATCTAAATAAAAAATTACAATTATTACTAAATAATTCCTATTTAAAACTAAATACATACTTACCTGTAAAATAAAACCTAAGCTAGCTACAAAATAACTAATAGTTACATTGTAGCTATCTTAGGTTTTATTTTTATTTCACAGATAAGTTTGTATTTTTTTTAACTAGGTAGACTAGTTAGTAAATAGTTATTAACTATTTACTAGCTACCTAATTAAAATAAATACAAAGTTACCTGTAAAATAAAACCTAACCTGCCTTACACTAAAACCTAACATTACAATAAAATAAAACAAAAT
This sequence comes from Bombina bombina, assembly GCF_027579735.1. NCBI lineage: Eukaryota > Metazoa > Chordata > Amphibia > Anura > Bombinatoridae > Bombina > Bombina bombina. Next base: position 976,181,323 of record NC_069499.1, on the reverse strand, counting down.
TTAAATATTAAAATACAATTATCTAAATTACAACAAAAAAACAAAACACTAAACTACACAAAATAAAAAACGAAATTATCAAAAATAAAAACGAATTACTCCTAGTCTAGGGCATTTAGCTCTTTAACATTGCACAAACCCTAAGCTAAAAATAAAACCTACCCAATAAACCCTTAAAAAAAACACCTAACACTAACCCCTAACGATCCACTTACAGTTTTCGAAGATGGACATCCATCCTCATCCAGGCGGCAGAAGTCCTCATCGAAGCCGTCAGAAGTCTTCATCCAAGCGGTCAGAAGTCCCCCTTGAAGCCGGCAGAAGTCTTCATCCAAGAGGCAGAAGTCTTCATCCAAGCGGCAGAAGTCTTCATCCAGACGGCATCTTCTATCTTCATCCATCTGGAGCAGAGCAGGTCCATCTTCAAGACATCCTCTTCTTCCGATCGTCGCTGGAAAATTAAGTTTCCCTTTAAGTGACGTCATCCAAGATGGCGTCCCTTACATTCCAATTGGCTGATAGGAATTAAAGCCAATAGGAATTAAAGGGGGAAAATCCTATTGGCTGATCCAATCAGCCAATAGGATTGAGCTTTAATCCTATTGGCTGATCCAATCAGCCAATAGGATTGAGCTCGCATTCTATTGGCTATTCCAATCAGCCAATAAAAAAATTTCCCCTTTAATTCCTATTAGCTGATAGAATTCTATCAGCCAATCGGAATGTAAGGGATGCCATCTTGGATGACATCACTTAAAGGGAAACTTCATTTTCCGGTGACGATCGGAAGAAGAGGATGCTCCGCGCCGGATGTCTTGAAGATGAACCCGCTGCGCCGGATGGATGAAGATAAAAGATGCCGCTTGGATGAAGACTTCTGCTAGCTTCGATGAGGACTTCTGCCGCCTGGATGAGGATGGATGTCCGGTCTTCGAAAACTGTAAGTGGATCGTCTGGGGATAGTGTTAAGTTTTTTTTAAGGGTTTATTGGGTGGGTTTTATTTTTAGCTTAGGATTTAGGCAATGTAAAAGTGCTAGATGCCCTTTTAAGGGCAATGCCCTGCAAAAGGCCCTTTTAAGGGCCATTGGCAGTTTAGTCTAGGCTAGGGATTTTTTTTTATTTGGGGGGGGGGGGCTTTTTTATTTTGATAGGGCTATTAGATTAGGAGTAATTCGTTTTTATTTTTGATAATTTCGTTTTTTATTTTGTGTAATTTAGTGTTTATTTTTTTTGTAATTTAGATAATTGTATTTTAATATTTTTAATTTATTTTATTGTAATGTTAGGTTTTAGTGTAAGGTAGGTTAGGTTTTATTTTACAGGTAACTTTGTATTTATTTTACTTAGGTAGCTAGTAAATAGTTAATAACTATTTACTAACTAGTCTACCTAGTTAAAATAAATACAAACTTTACCTTTGAAATAAAAATAAAACCTATGATAGCTACAATGTAACTTTTAGTTATTTTGTAGCTAGCTTAGGGGGGTTTTTTTTACAGGTAAATTTGTATTTAGTTTTAAATAGGAATTATTTAGGTAAGAATTGTAAGTTTTATTTAGATTTATTTTAATTATATTTAAGTTAGGGGGTGTTAGGGTTATGCTTAGGGATTAATATATTTACTGTATGTAGTGATGTGGGAGGCCAGAGGTTTAGGGGTTAATAGTTTAATTTAGTATATTTTGTTGTGGGGGGCTTGTGGTTTAGTGGTTAATAGGTTTATTATAGCGGCGGTATGGGCATATGGCAGATTAGGGGTTAATAATATTTAAATAGTGTTTGCAATATGGGAGGGCGGCGGTTTAGGGGTTAATAGGTTTATTATAGTGGCGACGATGTCGGGGAGCAGCGAAATAGGGGTTAATACATTTTAATAGTGGCGGCGATGTCTGGAGCAGCATATTAGGGGTTAATTTTATTTTAGTGTTTGCGATGCGGGAGGGCCTCGGTTTAGGGGTTAATAGGCAGTTTATGGGTGTTAGTGTACTTTGTGACACTTTAGTTATGAGTTTTATGCTACAGCTTTGTAATGTAAAACTCATAACTACTGTCTTTAGATGGCGGTACGGATCTTGTCATTTTAGGCTGTACCACTAACTTTTTGGCCTCACCGCAAAACTCGTAATAGCAGCACTATGGAAATCCCATTGAAAAAATAATTTTTTGAAAGTGCGGTACTGACGTTGCTTGATGACCAAAAAGGTGTGCGGTACACCTATTCTGACAAGACTTGTAATACCGGCGTTAGGGAAAAAGCATCGTTATGAAGCATAAAGATGCTTTTTTACTCATAACGCAAAACTCGTAATCTAGCTGTTAGTTATTCGTTTCTCTACATGGTTTATAATGCAAAAAAAATATATATATATATTTAAAGGTAAAAAAAATCAACAGCTTCTTATGGAAGAGATTGTGTACATAGATGTTGGTGGCCTGTAAAGAGCTTTTATGAATGTCATAGTTAGATACAAATCTATAAACAACTTCCACTTTTGTTTGTTTGAATAAGCACTTAGATTTGAATTCCTTAAAGGGACATAAAATGCTATTTTATTTATATATGTATCAGCAATGAATCCCTAAACTGCAGAAAGTCTTTGTAAAAATGAATCTTTTTCACAGTTTTAAAACTGTAATTTTGTTAAGCTTTTTTTCTTATCTGATCTGCTGTGCTAATTAGTGACAGCTATTAACCGCTTCATT